>NC_047503.1:11612465-11760419 GCF_902827115.2 Pseudochaenichthys georgianus | reverse complement strand
TATGTCCTTCAATTCTTGCATGCCGTGTTCGAAACTCTCCCGCAGCTGGTCAGATTTATTGTTTAGCATTCTTACTTCAAAGTCCAATTCTTTGACACTTCTCTCTGTGGGGACTTCGTCCAAATTCAATATTCCTCCTGCAATATTAAAAGTTGGGGCTTGTATTGAGGTTTGAGAGAAGAGTTCTGGTTCTGTCATGTAAGGAGGAGGTTTCTGAGTCAGGTCTGGATAGAGCTTTGGAGTTTGGATTGGTGTAACTTCTTCAATTTTTTCCGTTGTGTGTTCCTTCTCTAGCGGATTTGTTTTTTGAATGACGTGCATGTTTGCCGTCTCACTAACAGTATACTTTAAATGGAGCATCAGAACTGTAACTTGTGTTTTTCTTATCTCCGCTTTGGTCATAGCATTCTGTGCAGATCCATACCAAGAGGGTTGTCCGGCTTTGGTCCATGCTTGTTGCTCTCGCAGATATTCTCCATTCTCATGGTCTATTACAGCTTTCCTATGGGCTTTCGTTGGTCCAGGCTGATCATCTGCTGGAAACAGTCCTCTTATTTGCCACTGTTCCCACAGTTTCTCAGTCTGGTTCCATGTCTTCTGTCTAAGTTTTGGAACTGTTGTAGCATCTGATCTGATTTTTACCCTTTCCTTGATATCTGCAGTTGAGCCTGGCTCTGCTTTTGTTCTCAACTTAGTGTCTTTCGGTGACATGCTCTCTAACTATTGGAATGAATATTATGAAGTTATCAAAGATTTAAACTCTAATTCCCTGACTAGCACCTTCGTTCTTGATAATACCCTATGTCATCCGAACTTAACTTTAAATCTGGGTTGTAGTGTTTTTTTTTTTTGTTTTTTTTGAAAGATTTTTTATTTTTAATTTTTAATATTAATAAAGTAAATTAAATGATTAAATCTATGCACATTTTTAAATCTGGAATTTTTAAACAAAAATTGTACAGTGTATCGTTTTGAGTTTGAGATATGAAAATCTAAATCTTGTGTACAGTCAATCAATTTGTATTTGAATATTCTACAGTGTAGTTTGAAAGTCTATTATGTAAAATTTCGTATAATTAGAAACCACTGTAATTCTATCCTGGCGATTTGCGCATGTGTTCATTCATAACACTTAAAATCAAGAATAATTCTGTATTACCAGCAGAGTGCGCTGTTGTAATTTCCAGCTCAATCCACTAGGGATCGCTGTTGCAAAACTGACCTCTTTTTAACAAATAGCTTATTTTCCTTAAAAAAATGGGAAGAAAATTAGAATATGGTTAAACAGCACAGCACATAACCGCCAAAACACATTTGCAAACAAGAATATCTCAAATCAACCGCCAAAACACATTTGCAAACAAGAATATCTCAAATCAACCGCCAATATGCCCTTGCAAACAAGAATACTTCCAAAACCAGACTCCTACAAATATCAAAATTCCCACGGTAAGATAACCTGTCTAGTTTAGCCAAGAGATATGATTTGTCCTTCTCAATATGGAGTGCCTCGCCTCATGTGAGTGTGACTGTGTGTGTAAAAACAAACAGAGTACTTTCAATTAGCATTTCACGAAATGGCGACTGCCGTGTGGCTTGTTTTCAGCATGAGGGCAAAACAAGATGGCAACTGATTTTCCAACCTTTAACCCGAAGAACAAAAGGATTTGATAACACACCTCGTGTCTCTCACCCGGTGGTTTAAATAATGGCGGGGCAATCTTGTCAAGAAAATTCAACACAAAACAACACTGCAGTTTAAAATAACATTTTTTATCTAGTTTACTATGAACAAATGGGCTTTATCTTATTGATATCATCACTTAAAGTTAGGAACCCTTTACGCTTAAGCCATAAACTTATCTGCGTAATATTTGACTTTATAGTCCACTACAGTCAACTGCTGCCATTAAAACACGCTAGGTGGATGTAGTATGGGAACCAATCAGCGACTATTAAATAACCGTCGTCAATTTAACGTAATGCTGTTGTCACCCCAAATACTGTATTCCACCCGCAATATCTTGGTTGAAAATAGAACAGTTATGACCACTGATAAAGGCTTACACCTTAAATCAAGCCTTTTCCTCAAAAAAGGACTTTTTTTAAAGACTAGCACTGTCTTTAGTTACTCAACCCTAAGTTGACTCGCTATGCCGTGCAGGTTTTCAATTACTTGGCCCGTAACCAACTCGCTATGCCTCACAGATCTTAACAATAATCGTTAAATGGACATATATATCCTTACGTCATAGGCTAACTAACTACTAACGTAACAAGAGACACCTACATGAAAACGCAACAAGACACCTGTACAATGACCACACACATTTATAGTTAAAATACTAACACACACAAATTAGTAACATGCAGGGTTAAATAGAAGAACAAAAGAAAGTTTGAACTCACCCTGCTTGCGACAGAGCAGCGCCACGAGGTTTAGGATGCTTATATTTATCAATTTTGTTTTTTTATCATTAAATGCACAGCTATTTTCAGGATCCGCTGGCCTCCGTCAAACACAAACCTATGTTGTACTGCATAAACTATGAAGAATTTGATGTAACAGGCTCTTCTTACCTATTTGTTTGAGCTCTTTGTGTGTCGAACGGGTTGCCAGCGGCTCCGGTCAACAGCCGGCTGTGTAGTCTCCCCCGGTCCAACGAAATCACGTCAGGGTCACCAAATGTTATCGGTGTCGGTTATTCTCGTGTCCCGGATGAGAAGCTTAAAAGGAGACTAAATGGAGTCTCTGAAATTGTTTCAAATTGGTACTTTAATTAAAAATAATGGCACGGTTATGTTCACAAACAGGATGTTGTCCGACAGAAAAAACAGCTGTGTCTCTGGCTCTGGCAGTGAAGAAAGAGGCCCGTCCCCTCAGGTCGTGCTGTTTTATATATATATTCTGCTGGCTCCTCCCTGCAGGCCGACTCGCCACATTTCAATATCCGTTACTACGCATATCAGAGTATAAAAACATTGTACATTCAATATATATCTAAACATGCATTTTCTCTTTCTTAACTCTTTCATGACTTTTCATTTAAACACATTCTAAACGCTGTAATCAATACTCCTAAAAATACAGGAAATACTTCACAGCAGTTTGGTTTCCGGTTGGTCTGAATGTTGTCACATGCTAACCACATCTGTAAACAATAACGTAATCAAATAAACTGTACCTTATCCAACAATAATAATATCTCGACGTCTATAGTTGTAGTGTTGAAATCAGTAGGTTTCGCTGTGCAACATCATATCATATCGCTGCTAAATTCACCTCTATAGTCAATGGTATATTAGCCTCCTGCTAACCGGAGATGAAGGATTTTCAGAATAAAAGCTTAACAAGTTCTTTCAGTATAAAACAGCAATTAAACTGACTGTGTGTTTAAGGTGCACTATGCTCTCAATACATTGATTTTAATTTCTAACAGTTGTTAACCTTAGAAGAAAAAGGACAACAACAATACACCAATTAGGATCACACATATCCCATACACATTAAATCACATTCAATATAATAATCACACTTACTAGTGGCCTCTCCTGATTCCTCAATCTCAATGACGTTAATGTATGTTTCCCCTCTATTTATACATCTCAATAAACCCCCGCGAATCTCCATCCAGATTTAAAGTCACACTCACATAAAATGAACCCCATTAATTTAACCCTCATACACCCAACACAAACCCATGAATTTACAGCACATTGACAGTACCCATTGGTCGGTGGACTACAGTTTTGAAGCCTTGAGTTTTGCATCTTTTTTTTAGGCCATTTAAGTCCTCTTGAAACCAGAACTGAGAGAGGAAGATGTAGTTGAGTACAACGGAACAAGACATTTTTAGGCAACAAAATGTGACAGTTAGATTTTAAAAACGGAAATCAAAAGTCTTTATGTAAGTAAATAAGCAATGTGTTGAAAATAGATGCCTGATTAGCATACCAAGGCCGATTTGCATTAATGGTTAGTCACTATAGGCTCACTGATGGACAGCTCTACTGAACCTGCACAGGGAATAGATTGTGTGGTTAACGCTCATAAACACATTATGAATCTTTTCTCATCGTAGATGTATTGTTTTTGATACGAGACGGGCATATTGAATAAAATAGTCTCATGGTCATGTACAGTATAGACTCCATGAATTTAATCTAAAATTGAATGGATACAGGATGTGCAGAAAGTAACTTTATCGTCACCCATTGGTTGTCGGACTACAGTTTGAAGCGCCGTCGTTGGCGCTCAAATTCAAATTCAATGCTTTTCTCCTACGAAATGTAAATATCTGCATATGAGTGACTTCATGTGATCCAAACAGAGTCTATATAAGAAGTGGATGTTGTCACTGTGACATCTCACATTGCTTTGTTGACTACAGTTTTAAAAGTCTTGATTTTGGCAATCATCATACGTTTGTGCTGTAACCATTTTTAAGCAAGCTAAATTGTACGATTCATTTTCATGAACTGAAAAGGCAATGTGAAAGGGTTAATCCACCTTCGCATTTGAGTGGGAAAATGTTAATTATACGAGGAATAAAAAGGTTAAAGGCTATTATATTACCTGAATATGACATGGTACAGTGTGGAGGAAGAGTCAATCTGCATTATTGCTTCATAATGAAGAAGCCCTCTTCATAACACTGCATTAATTATGATGCATCATTTAAAGCATGACCTGCTGCTGATATGGGCCTGCGCGTGTAAATCTGAAGATATTACTGGCCCAGAGCTTGTCTAACTGACTTCTTCAATGTAGCTGATTAAAAATGTAAAAGTCAGAATGGGGATATTTAATATTGCAGGGTAAGAAAGTAATATCAGATATTTCCTCCTTAGATAGATGAGATCGTGCTACACTGGACTGGCATGTGTGCTGTGCTCTCTATAAAGACACAGAGGTGAACTCATAGCATTAACAAAGGCTCAGATGTATGTTAATTCTTGTCCAAAGATTAGCATTTCATTAAATGATAGGGAAATGTAATTATGTTGTGCAATAGTGAGTTGGATAAGTGGCTTCTAGAAGATTGCTGGTCTACTGTAAATCACAATGTGATTGGAAGTGAATATAAAGACATATCCGAACATGTTTGAGCAAGGGTGTAGGTACGTTTTGGGGTATCCTGGACTGAATCTTTTTAAATCAATCCAGACTTAAAAATATATTTGAAATACATTATTTTTACAGCCCAAACAATGTTGACAAATCCAAATAAAGTCAATTCCAAAACAATGGAAACATTCACAATTATTAGTTTGCAATTTGATACAAACAAAACAATTAATCTCTTGAACGTGAATATACACTCCTTACTGTTTGCACACTGTTTTTTCTAGGAATAATTACCTTTCTGATATGTATTTTATATAGATGTTTTATGCAAATAACGCTCTGATCTACCTTTTTTTATTATTTCATTAAACAATCTCAAAATAAGGGAAGCATGTTTTTTTATTTTAAGATTTCTGTCCAATCATGATAGACAATTTTGAGGTAAAATAGTTCTTAAATATCATTTGAAGTGACATATTTTGATCTTATAATTTTTACAACAATCTATATTAAAGAAGATCATGATTCATAAATGTAGTGGCCCAGATTTTGATTGGCTGAGCACATGCATGTCAATTTAATTGGCTACAAACACAACACTTCATCAAGACAATACAAATAAAACAAGGTTTTGGCTCTTATGCGTATCTCTTTTTTTTGCGTTGTGAAAGGAAAAACATTCAAATACATGTTTATGTCTCTGGAGATTTCTTCTAAATCCACCTAAAATTAGCACTAGATAATAGCTTGGCTGCATATTTAAACATTTGATAAAGGTGATACAAAATATTTGTACTCTTTCAACTGGGTCGTGTTTTATTGAAATGTAGAGCAGAGGAGGTTAGGCATTCTTTGGCCTGAATCATCACACACACACAAACACCCTTTGTCCCATATTCATGCCCATCAATAGCTGCTGTCAAATGTCCTCAGAGGACAGGTTAGTCATGAATTGTCACTGACCAATGAGAGAAGATGCAGGTGTGAGTCATGCTTGTCACTGGTGAGAGACTGCGGCAAGGTTAACATAAGAACACTGTGCATGTGTTATCACTGGTTGTTTGTGTCTTCCTTATGCTGCTTATTTCAATAAACAATAATACATGTTTTAAGAATACAATTATTCTGCTATCAGTAGAAAATTGGTAGTATAATTGCCAGGACCACTGCTGGTATTTGGCGAGGTATTTGCAGAATGTATAGTCATTAGTGAAATCCACATAAACAGTAAAAGTTCAGTGGATTATGGTTGGCAACAAGCATAGATCTTTTCTTTGTGCCTGGGGATTAAAAATGAATAACAATGCTATATGAAATGCAATGTTGAAATGACCCCAGTGAGTGTTCCTTCTATAAGCCAGTTATGAAATTATGTTGCTTTAATCATTGCTTATTTATATACAGGACTAAATTGAAAGTCGAACGCACTGAAAAATGAGCGGACACTGTATGAGAGCTAATTGTTGTGAAGGAAATATCAAGTTAATGGCCATATTGGCTTGCTTCTCACTTGTGAGATGAATACACTGTCTGTTCTCTTCCAACCGAGAGCCAATTTAGCTGAACTGTCCATGAAGACTGGTCTCACAACCCTGTCCATGTTGGTGCAGTTCTGAGAAGTATGTGCTCCTCATTTAATTTCAAACCTTTATTTATACAGATAAATCCCATTGAGATCATTGATCTCTTTTTCAAGGGAGACCTGCTCAAGTAGTTCCACATGAAACATAAAAACATAAATAGAACAACAAAAGGACATCATACAGCATCATTCACATAATTATCCACATACACAGGTACCAATAGCTTCCGATTGACTAGCATCCAACCAAGCTTTAAAAACATTTAGCGGCACCAGATTGTTCAGTTTCCATTTAATTTGCAGACTATTCCAAGACAGGAGCTGCGCATCTAAAAGCTGTCTTCCCTAAGACAGTCCTAGCAGTTGGCACATTTAATAAAACCACAGCATTCGATCTCAGGCAGTAGCCACTTACAATTTTCCGTGAGATCAGGGAGCAGATATAAGATGGAAGTTTCCCTTTGTATATAAAAATGTACCAGTGACTGAGCCTCCGTACAGTTAGTGAAAGCAAACCAGCCCTTGCATACAGGGTACAGTGATGGGTTAATGCTTTACAGTTTGTCACAAATCTCAGTGCACTGTGATACGCAGCATCTAACTTGACCAGGCAATTGGCAGGTGCATTCATCAGAGATGGGGACTCGAGTCTGCGACTCGGACTCGAGTCTGCGACTCGGACTCGAGTCGCACTTAAGTCGCACACACAGAGACTTCAGACTTGACTTGGACTCGTGACCAAAAGACTTCAGACTCGACTTGGACTCGTGTGTTGGGACTCTTGAACAATCATTGTGTTTTCTATTTTTGGCGTATTAAAGGTGGGGTAGGTACATTTGAGAGAAACCGGCTCGAGATCGCTAGAATTTGAAAATACACAACCGGAGATAATCTGCTAGAGGCTGCTACTTCCTTATAGAGCCCGCCTCCTCCAACACACACGAACGCGCACATGACCAATGAGGGCACAAGATAAGTTTGTGCCCAGATGGAAGGCTGACAGGCAGGTAGGCCATCCAGTTATTTTAGCCGGGCTCATTACGCAGACGTGCACGCCTCTGTTACTACCTCGTAGTAACACAATGGCGACCGGCGGCACACCTGCGGCTGTACCGCTTGTAATTAGGTTAAACTAAAAACACTTCGAACAAAACGCCGGCGGCACCAACAAAAGGAGCGCACACTGCAAAGTCTGCAATATCAAAATCAAGGATGCTGGCGCAACAACGTCGAATTTCATCAGGCACTCACCCGGAGAGGTCAGTCACATTAACGCATATGGACGGTTAGCAAACATGTTTAGCTCAGCATCAGCTATGTAATGTTAACTTAGCTTGCTACTAGCTTTGTAACTGAATATTTGAAAAGATTAGTGAATTGCTTGTCACACTTGTTTGAGTTGAGTGGCGTTGACATCCAACTCTTGACATGACATAAAAAAGGTCGGTAACGTTAATCATTACGTTCCGCTGCCACCATCTACTGGCTAACGTTAAACGTAGAAAAATACATAGTTACATACATAAATACATCTGTCGGTTTATAGGCAGGTTATAGGTTTATTGTTGACCACGTAATGTTACAGGTTTATCAGGTTACCATTACACTGGGTTTGAGTGAGAGGATAGAGGAATATGTTTATTAATAGTAGACTTAAAAGATGTCATTAGACCCAGTAAACACAGTAAATGCTTTGAATTTCTTAGATATAGCTGTGCAGTATTCTTAACATACTGGATAGCAGCAGACAATAGAAGGCTTATTACAACCAGAAGAGACATGAGACTTTTATTTTTTTAGAGACTTGAGACTTGACTTGGACTCGTGACCAAAGACTTGAGACTTGATCAAGTCTCACCCCACAAAGACTTGAGACTTGACTTGGACTCGTGACCAAAGACTTGAGACTTGACTTGGACTTGCAAAAAAAGACTTGTGAACATCTCTGGCATTCATATACATCAAATCACCATAGTCCAGCACAGGTAAAAAGGTCACAGTGACTAGCCTTTTCCTGGCCTCAAGCGAGAAACAGGACTTGTTCCTGTAGAAGAAACCTAGCCCAACCCTCAGCTTTTTAAGCAGGTTATTGACATGACGTTTAAAAGTGAGACAATCATCAAGCCAGATCCCAAGGTATTTGTAACAGGTAACCACTTCAAGTTGTATTCCTTGCGTAGTTACAATATCTAAAACAGACTCTGGTGTCTTTTTAGCTTTAGAAAAGAGCATTACCTTGGTTTTCTCAACATTTTAAAGAAGCTTTAGTTCAGAGAGCTGAGTCTGAATAATGTTAAAAACAGCCTGTAATTTAACACCAGCCTCTTTAATGGAGGGACCTGCACAGTACATCACAGTATCATCCGCAAACAAATGTAAAGTAGCTTCATCCACATTATCACCTACACTGAAAGTGGTCCTAAAACAGAACCTTGTGGTACACCATTAGAAATGTTTAACCACTCAGAAGACAGCCCATCAAAGTGAACACATTGGGACCTTTCAGAGAGGTAGTTCACAAACCACCCCACTGCATGGCTGGACATGCCTATACTGGCTAGCCTCTGCTTTAAAATGTGATGATCGACGGTATCAAACGCTTTTGAAAGGTCAATAAATAGAGCTGCACAACTCTGCTTATTATCTAAAATACTCGCCACATAATTCACCACTTTCATTGTGGCAGTAATGGTGCTGTGTTGCTTTCTGAAGCCTGACTGATGTTTAGACAGGATGTCATTTCAATCAGGAGAGACGTGATGTATGGAATACATATTTATTATCGGTCACATTATATAAATGAAACATAATGATGACAGTTTATAACAAGTGAATGAAATGGTGTTTTGGTGATTAGGCCCAGGTTTTGTAGGATATCAATCGGGAAAGGAAGAACCGTTTCCGATGAACCCCCCTGGGTCTAGACACTGGTGGTGGTGATAAGTGGTTAGGTCCGGTTGGAAGGGAGAAGGTTAAGCTTGGCCCTGAGTTGAAAGCAGGAGGCGAAGGGGTGGAGGAGGGTTGCGGGTTGACACCTGGACGACAGCTGATAGGAAAGGGGAGAGCATATATAGAGGGATTAACAGGTGCGATAATTAGGCTTGTAAATGGAGGGGCGTGATAGGTTAGCTGAGGAGTGGCGCTCCCTGTCATTTAGATGCAGGGAGCAAGTATTGCCATGACGAGCAATACGGAGTGTTAGGTCTTCCTGTCTGAACTTGCGCTAAGCTTCATTTCAATCAGGAGAGACGTGATGTATGGAATACATATTTATTATCGGTCACATTATATAAATGAAACATAATGATGACAGTTTATAACAAGTGAATGAAATGGTGTTTTGGCGATTAGGCCCAGGTTTTGTAGGATATCAATCGGGAAGGGAAGAACCGTTTCCGATGAACCCCCAAAAGAATGAAGTATGAAGTACTGAATGTGAAGAATCTTACCTTGTGGGATGCAGTGGAAATCTATGGATGGAAAGGAGAGGTTAATACATGTGAGAATTTAAACGACTGATCCCTCCCGGGCATCCTTCCTGGACATACAGGGCTTCCCGGACGTACGGGGCAACCCGGACGTACGGGGCGTCCCGGACGTACGGGGCGTCCCGGACGTACGGGGCGTCCCGGACGTACGGGGCGTCCCGGACGTACGGGGCATCCCGGACGCACCGGGCGACCCGACGTGCGGGGCGCTCGGAACGTGCAGGGCTTCCCGAACGTGCGGGGCAACCTGACTTTAGCAGGGACACATTATACGGACCGGAGGTTTCACGACCCGGACATACGGGGCTTCCCGGACGTACGTGGCATCCCGGACATACGGGGCTTCCCGGACGTACGGGGCGTCCCGGACATACGGGGCATCCTGGACATACAGGGCGTCCCGGACATACGGGGCATCCTGGACGTGCAGGGCTTCCCGAACGTGCGGGGCAACCTGCCTTAGCAGGGACACATTTATACAGACCCGAAGGTTTTACAGCCTGGACATGCAGGGTTAGATATGCAGAAATAAACATGAGCCGCGGGGCGACATACGTGCTGACATGCTAAGAACCACCACCAGTTATATGCATACGTACCAATTTGTTAAGGTTGGAGAGACCTTTGGATAGCCAGCACGGCATTGAGGTCAGGGCGAATGTAGGATGAGAAAGCGGAGGAGGACCACCATCCGAGTTGTTGCAGGGATGAGGATGAGACGCCTTGATTAGCAGCGGAAGTAGCTGCGCCTATTCTAAAGGAGTGCCCCGTGTATAGAAGGGGTGATAACCCGGATTTAATGAGGACTTGTTTTAAATAGACATTGAACTGTCGTTGCGTTAAAGGAAAATTCCCTGAGATAAGGAATAATGGTGAGAGAGGATTAGAGGTAGGTCTAAGCCGTAGGAACTTGATCATGGCCTTATAAGGGCAGAACTGGGAGTCGATGCAGGCGCTGCCGCATTTGGAGTGTTTAAGATATAAACTAAAGTGGCTAGCGTGAAAGGATATGTCAGAAAAGCTGACGTCTCGATTGGAATCGAAAGTAAGGGAAGCGGTGGTAAATTCGCCTGGTCTGAGAAAGGCATAAAAAGCTAGGAGAAATAGAGCATCGAGTAGCGCATCGATACAAGGGGAGAAAATAACCCACTTCTAAGTTTGGAGAGCATGAGGCGTAAAGTGGAGAGTGTAATAGGGTGTCTCCGGTCTAAGACGGGGGGAAACGTTTTAATGAGACCTTTGAGGATGAGTTTGACTGACTGGTTTGCGAACAGGCTGGGAAAGCCGGGATCGGAACAGCGAACGTTAAACTGAACTCCTGCTAAGAGGCCCCGGATGTATTGGGGTTTGAGGTGGCGATCAGTGGCGCAGTAGCACATTAAGGCACACACGGTGGAGATGAGAACAGGTTTAAGTGTGATGCCTACGGAAAAGCAAAACATCGCAAACGTTCTCCAAGCGAAATCATATGTTTTGAGGGTGGACGCGGCTAAGCCCTTCCTCATAAAAAACCTGGCTGATTCGAGGTGCCTTTCTAGGGGGCTTCTATTTAAGAGAGAGAGAGGAGATGCAGGGGAGGAATCCTGACGGGTTGAGCACTGGCTCCTGGGCAGAGGTTCCGGAACTTCTGAAATTGGAAGCGAGAGAGGGAATCAGCCACTGAGTTAAGGTGGCTGGGAACGTGACGAGCGGAGATGAGGAAGTTGTGGGTGATGGAAGACCACGTGATGCTTCTCATGAACGGCATGATGTCACGGCACGGGGAGCGTACTTTGTTAATAATCCCGACCACTGATTGGTTGTCACAGAGTACTGAGATCCGCTTCCGGGGCCAGAGGTGCCCCCACACGTGGCAGGCAACAGCGATCAGAAAGATCTCATGCAGAGCGGAGGAAGAGGCATGGCTGGGAAATGTCTGAGGCCACGAGCCTGCGAACCACTCTCCCTGAAAAAAAACCCCAAAACCCACGGATGGGGCAGCGTCCGTGAAGAATCTCATGGAGTCGGAGGAGTACACGAGGTCGTCTTAGAAGAAGGTGACGCCATTCCAGTGTGCGAGCAGGAGGGACCAAAACCGTAGGTCTGAGCGGCAGCCTTCATCTAGAAAGACGTGGTCATGGAGGTTTTCTGCAGCCGACGCTGTATCCAGGAGCCGGGAGATAAAAGAGCGCCCCTGAGGGATGATACGCATGGCGAAATTGAGGTGCCCGAGCAGGGAGAGCAGCTGCTGCTTGGTGATAACTTGTTGCTCGCAGAAGGCTTTTGAGATGTCGCGAATGTGCTGCAGTTTGTCCGTCGGGAGAGACGCTTCCATGTCTACGGAGTCGAGTGTAATGCCTAGAAATTCCAGGCGTGTGTTGGGACCTAGCGTTTTCTCTTCTGAGAGGGGAACCCCCAACTCCTGAAAGCATGTTTTGAGTTTTGCTAGAGTCGCCTGAGTTGTCCCGAGGGGGATCTATGAGGAGGAAATCGTCCAATAAGTGAAGAACGGAGGGGATTCTGACGATGTTCAGGAGGATCCAGCAGAGGGCTTCGGAAAAAGAATTAAAGATACAAGGGCTACTTCTGCACCTGAAGGTTAGACGGATAGCGAAGTAGAATTTGGATTCCCACCTGATACCGAACATGTGCCACTGAGATGGGTGAATGGGAATTATTTTGAATGCGTCGGAATAAGGCTATTGATGCTGCAGAACGGCCCAGCGCGAGGAGCAGACAGATCGAAAATGAGCCTTTTCTTCTCGGAGTATTTGCGTGTAGCGACCCCTATTGGGCTTGTCCAGAACACTGGGAACGGAGAGGAATGGAAAGGACCGATTAAATATCCTTTGTTGAGCTATTTTTTAATGAGCTGAGAGACTATAGTGGGTTCTTTGGCAGCTGACTGCAGGTTTTTTGCCACTAGAGTCACTGAGGGGGGAGAGCGAACCCCTACCCTGAACCCTTGAGAGAGCCCTGACAACAGATAATCAACAAACACGGGATTTGGGTGAGTCGAAAGTGCAGCTGCTAATTGTGTGGTGTTAATGGGAGTCGAGGGGTGATGTTTTAAGAGGTTTTTCCACCACGTTGATTCTGGCGCGGGAAAAGGAGCCGGCGCCTGGGGCAAACTGACCTCGGGTGGGCCTCCCTGCAAGTACTGAAAATGTGGAGAAAAGTACAATACTGGTAAGAACACACGTTCTCATTAAAAGCACCGTAAATCTTATTGTCCCTTTGCTTAATCACCTGACGGTTTGTTTTAATGTTCCCAGGATACTGCGTGGGGAAAATGCTAGACCCGGAGAGAGGTACTGAAGGGCAGAGCGGAGAGGTGTGGCCCTGCGCTCCGCAGCTAATGCATGAGACTACTTGTTGCCCGCCGGTAGCCATAACGAGCAGCTCGGTATCCAGCACAGACCAGTCCAGGCGGATGTTGCTGTGAGCTAAGTGTAGCGCTGCTTTGCTAGAGAAGCTTTTGTGGTATTGGTAGAACACTATTTTCCCGTATTTGATGTGAAGATCTCCGATCATGGCCAGATAAGCGTCTAACTCCACTCTCCTTCCAGGGTAAACTGTGCAGAGAACATCGCGGAAAATGCTAAACGCTACCAGGAATTGTCCTATAGAAAGGTCTTTGAGGAGCCGGGGGTCTGCGGATTTGAATACCGCAGTAATGCTTCCTCCCGTGGCGATGGCTTTGACGCACTCCGGGGAAGGCAGGATGAGGCTGACCAAATTAATGTCTTTCCCGTCGAGGATTTTTGCCCGGAGCCGTGAGGAGATGTTAGCGGCTTGGGGGATGTAGGGCCTACCTGAGAGAGGAGCCGGGTGGGCGGAAGCCAGAGAGTAAGATGGAGCTATCGTGCCGGGTGTAAAATCCTGACCCGGCGGGGCCGCCGAAGAGGTTGAAGCTCCGGCCTGACCTCTCTCCATGGACTGGAGGCGAGCGTCTATTAATAGCATGGAACTTGCCAAGGATTGCAGAGTGTTGGCTAGTCTGCTGTCGAACGGGGGCTGAGTGCCGGAGCTCCCGGGCTGAGCGGTGCTGGGCTGCTGAGCCCTGCTGGAGTGAACCTGAGGAGTGGAGGATTTTTTTTTGGCCGTGCGAGCTCCTGGAGGACTCGCTTTTTTAAGCCTTTTGCCCCCGCGGCCACGAGCGCACCCTCGCCCTCTTCCGGGGGGGCTGGCTGGGGCTGCTGGCCTGGGCTGGGAGACCGCGCCGGAGGCTTGATCCGCCAGCTCACGGAGCTGAGAAAGCAGGAGATCTGGGGCTGGGGTGATGCCCTGCTTCTGGAGGTGGGCGACGAGGAATTCTGCCTCTGCTGAGCGAGAGCCACTGCGGGCGCTCAGACGAGAGCTGGAGCGACGATGATTTGCAGAGTTGGATGCTTCCTCTGAAAGGGTATCGGAGACGGGATCGAGATCCTTCGAAAAAGGTAAGTACTCTGAGGAGTCTGAATTAGACATGTTTGAGCGTTTTGTTTTGTTTTTGTTTTTCGTATCCAGTGTTTAAGGCGTAAGAGGAGTGTAAACTACCAGCTTTGCGCGTTGACACCTGGAAGACAGCTGATAGGAAAGGGGAGAGCATATATAGAGGGATTAACAGGTGCAATAATTAGGCTTGTAGCTGAGGAGTGGCGCTCCCTGTCATTTAGATGCAGGGAGGAAGTATTGCCATGACGAGCAATACGGAGTGTTAGGTCTTCCTGTCTGAACTTGCGCTAAGCTTCATTTGTACATAAAAACACCTTTACCTGTTCACTCACTAAGCGTTCAAGAACCTTAGCCAGAACTGATAACTTAGAGATTGGCCTATAGTTATTTAATAAGGTGGCCTCCCCTCCTTTTAGCAAAGGCAGGACATACGCTGACTTCCACAATTTTGGAATTGTGTTAGTGCTGAGGGAGAAGTTTAAAAGAGTAGCGAGAGGTGGAGCAATAAAACTGCAGCCATCTTTAAAAAGAAAGGTTCTACGTTGTCCGGGCCAGCCGGTTTCTTAGGATCTAACTTGGTTAAAGCTTCACAAACAACATCAACAGTAAAAGGGGTAAAACTAAAAGGGTTTTCCAACACACGTTTTCAGAGTCACATACTGTAGTGTTCACAGAAGCAGAGTTAGTGACATAATCAAACAGAGAACCACAGGACACAAAATGCTCATTAAAGCAATTTAGCATAGTAGCCCTGTCCGATATAGTGCCAGATGCTTTGGTAATGCACGGAGGTAGCTCATTACGGATATCGCCGGTGGATAACGATTTAATGGCTTTCCAAAATGTTCCAGGATTATTCAGATTCTTTGTGGTTACTGACAGATAGTACTTTGATTTAGCACTTTTTATATGTGAAGTGAAGCTATTTCTTAGCTGCCTAAAATGCAGCCATTCTACCTCTGAGCCTGATTTCCTAGTCTTTGCCCAGTCCCTTGTTTCTATCATATTGGAGACTGGACAGATTAGCAGAAAACCAAGGATTGTCTCGTCCCTTTACTCTAAATGTACGCAGGGGTGCATGTCTATCAATGATCTCTATACAACCAAGCGGTTTCTACATCAGCACACAGATCGATTTTTCCCCAATCAAACCTAAACAGATCATGCACAAAACCCTGCTCCACAAAATGTTTTTTGTCTCTCTTAATGATAATGCGAGGTTGGACCTTAGTGTCCCTAATTGTGGCTACAACACAGTGATCACTCAGATCATTTGCAAATACTTCCACAGATGAGTATTTATGGGGAACATTAGTTAAAATGAGATCAATTAGGGAGGATTTATTAGGGGACTTAATGTTAGGGCGAGTAGGACTGTCAACATTCTGAGTAACATTTAAAGAGATACAAAGGTTTTTAAAATCCTCTGACACTGCAGTTAACCAGTCCCAGTTAAAATCTCCAAGTAGCACTATTTCCTTGTAGTCTAGTTGTGATAAAATATTTGCTAGTGAAGACAAGGAGTCTTTGACAGCTGAGGGGGGTCTGTAACAACTCACTACCATGACCTGTTGACCCTTTGCCACTTCTATATTTATGGCAAAAAATTCAAATTGCTTACTGATCGATTTGGAAACTAATGTGGATACACTGAACTTATTCTTAACATAAATGGCAACGCCACGACCTTTATTAGGCCGGTCGGTACGATACACATTAAAACCATTTAAGGCAATGTCATGTTTCTGATAAAACAATGACGTCAGCGTCAGTCGAGCTCGCCCAGATACGGACAAAATCTAGTTTACCTAACAGAATGCGCACATTCAAGTGGATGAAACCCAACCCAGACCTAGCTTTAAAATCAGCAGGAGTAGCGATCTGACTACTACTACTGGGCGGACCAGGGTTAGGTTGTACATTTCCTGACAATAATAACAACAACAAAAACAGGCATATTTTCCTCTTAAACGAAACACCGGACAAGTCTGCGAGAGTGTGATTTGAGCTTAAGAAGCAGTCCTGAAGAACCATCATCGCAGGAAAACAAAAAAGACAAACATATTTTGTCGAGCAGATTGTCTGTGACAAGGCAACCGGTAATTGTTTGAGCAACACATCCGAACCTTTGCAGGGGATGCCCACTGCGGGTGGCAGAACAGACCTGAATCCAGTAGACTTCTCAGAATGACTAGAGATCTTCTCATAGTCCAAAACAGTTAACAGGCACAGCAGAATCTCGATATGGGCCATTTTCCCAGACCAGCACACAGTATCCGTGATGTTCCTGGAGCAAAATCAGCACAGCAGCAAAGAACAGGCGAAAACAGCAGCGTGGAAGCGCTCCGGTCCCTCCGTGGTATCCCCGGGGTGAAAGCAGGCCTCGGCAACAGCAGAACCAAGACAGGTGGAAAGCAGGCCCCAGCGATGGTAAAATCCTCCTCCGCACAGCAGCACACGCCCGGTGGAAGCAGGCCAAGCCCGCAGCGTGGATCCACTCCGTCTCTCCGCGACAACTCCGTGGTAAAAACCTCTCCAGTACAGCCGTATTCTACAGGTGGGAGTAGGTCTCCGTAGATCGCAGATCGCACATCGCAGGCAGCAACAGGTGGAGCCGCTCCGTCTCTTCGCAACGAGCAGGCCTCCGTAGATCGCAGATCGCAGGCAGCAACAGGTGGAGCCGCTCCGTCTCTTCGCGACGTCTCCGGAGGAAAAACACCTCAGTACAGCTGTACTCGACAGGTGGGAGTAGGCCTCCACAGATCGCAGACAACTAAAACTACTACTTGTATAAGCAGGGATGGCTACAAGTTTGTAAGCAGGAGAGCTAGATGCTAACAGATGCCAGATGCTAACAGGTAGTGCGAGCCTGTAGAAATTGCGACTGCCTCCTCTCACATCTTCTGTTTTTCTTGTTCTTTCTCCAAGTACCCATCATATGAACCTTCCTCCTTCCTTTCTCCATCCTGTGTATTTGAGCAGTTTTCTATTGGAGAGTTATGAATTAGAGATTAGTTAATACTAAGATGAATTATAGTGATGGTTTATGTATTAAGGGTGCTGCTCTGCTGTCCGTTTGTTTGATCTGGACCGTGTGCTCCGACATGTCGTGAAGGTCGTTTGAGTTGGACAGTTCAAACTCATATACGTGCATGCATGCCAACCTACACGTGCACACACCCTTTAAAGTTATATTCCCATACACCATAACTGCATTGTCAATTACTGTACGAGATAAATCAATTATTTCCGAGATTAAAGTTAGAATTGAAGTATCAAAAACACACTTCTAATATATAGGTCCACGTAGGGAGGTTAGATTTTATGGATTGGTCAAACAAACTCACGACTTTCACCAACATGGCTGGGGAACTACTCAATGTTGAGCCATTTAAAGTAAGGTAAAGTAACTAGATAATTTCAACCCAAGTCACAATATTTTTAGTTAACCTAACCAAGTAGTTATGTTGCTTTACCATAAATCAGACGTTTTGTTTAGATTCTCAACGTTAACCAAGCACTCAAATGTCATTGTTTGACGCATATGGTTACCCAATGCGTTACCAAGGGGTTCTGACACAGGATATTTGTGACGATTTGGAATGGCAATGGGTTTGAAAAGCAAATATGATCCCGAAGACTGCTTGTCGTGTCCTTTTTGAAAAGAAAAGTAAAGTAAACAAGCCCCTTGCCTGTGTGCCTTGTATACAATCTAGAGTTTGCCTTCTTCGGACTGTGCTTTGGCCTGTTTTATGACTAATTCAGACCAAAGGGAAGCCACCAGGCGTCAAAGCACAGGGGTACACCCAATAAGAGTGCATAATGACAAGGCCAGAAAAAGTGGCGTATACAACTGTTAACTGTTTAAACATGAACTGCTATTTCAAAGAATAGCCTTGAATACTGAAGCCACTGGGGATGAGTGGGTGTTGTTTTCTATTTTTTATTACAGATTCAATGCCAGAATAATTACTCAAATGTCAGAGTAAGACATTTCTTATTGGCTTGAATACCCTCTTTGTCTCTCTTTGGCTCGCTCATCATAAATGAACTGAACTTCTTCAGAAGCTGTATTCTCTATACACATTCAAACAAGACAACGATACATGAAAGATCTAATTTGTAATGTTATTTTACATATTTAGTAAATGTGAATTATCCTCTTATTTTCACTAAAAGGAGTACAGCAACAATGTAGCCTTTTCCTCAAAAGGATCCACATTAATCATCTGTGAAATGAAGAGAGCGAGTTTACTTTTTGTTTAGAAAAGCAATATTTCAAATGCAGATCCTTTGATTGAAATTCATGATCCTTTTTTTTATTGGTTTTCTAAAGTACATTTAATAACTGAAGCCCTCTATTCAGATGTAGATTTATTTATTTGTGTCTGTGTTCTTTTTATGCATTGTTTTTTAGTTTGGTGAAGTTTTGCATCTCTAATTCTTTTTTTGTTATTCATTAAATTACCATGTTTTAAGATGGTCTAATTGCATATAGATTTGATTGACTTGCCACAAGCATGCCAGCTTGTTAACATCATGGTCCTTTCAATGTCTTCAATTCAACAGGGCTCACTAAAACATCTATCAGAAAGCTGCAGCTGATTCAGAACGCTGCTGCTCGAGTACTCCCTGACACTAGAAAAGTGGATCACATCACTACGGTTCTGAGATCATTACACTGGCTTCCAGTCTGCCAAATAATTGATATTAAAATACTACTGCTAGTTTTTAAATCACTAAATGGCATAGGACCGAGGTATATAGACGACCTACTCCATCAAAGCATCCAGGAGTCTCAGGTCTTCTGGGTTGGGTCTGCTCTCTGTTCCGAGAATAACCACTAAACATGGAAAAGCAGCTTTTAGTTATTATGCCCCAACAATCTGGAACAAACTGCCTAAATCATCAACCGCCGTTGCTTTTAATTGAGCTGCCCATACTCACACTACAGTATGCCTTTTAGTCATGTATTCTGTACCTGCTGTGTTTATTATTTTTTTTCATTATCTTATCTCTTTTTATGCCAGTTTTTAAATGCCATTTAATAATGTATTTATGCTGTATTTGTTCTTAAATGTCTTTTGTTTTTATTTTGTAAAGCACTTTGAATTGTCACGTTCTGAAAAGTGCTATATAAATAAAATTGCCTTGCCTTCAATAGAAATAAATATAGCGAAATTATGATAGAAAAAGTATGTATGACACAGTAGTAATATATCACCATTGACATTTAAAAATGTCATGAGGACAAAATTACGCATAAGGACATAATACCAACATGACAAATTATATATGGAATAATGGAATCGGCCACATGTGGCTTGTATTCAGAGGTGATATGATATACTTTATTAATCCCCGTGGGGAAATTGTTTCTCTGCATTTGACCCATCCTGTGTTAGGAGCAGTGTGCTGCCATTTTGAACGGCGCCCGGGGAGCAGTGTGGGGAACGGTGCCTTGCTCAGGGATACCTCGGTAGCACTTGGTCTTTCTGGGACTTGAACTGGTGACCTTCCAGTTGACAAGCCAAGTCCCTATCGACTTCACCACCACCGCCCCTGGTGATTATCAATTGATAATGCATATGATTTCATACCAATAAATACTAATATAAAATAGTTTGTACTTATTCTGATTGAGAACCAGTTCAAGTGACTCACCAGTTCTTGTGGAACCTGCAGATGAAACAGAACACTACTTGACTTACAGTGAAATTAATGTAAAAGACTAGAATGTATTTTTCCTTCAAGAACAATACACTTGACATCTCAAGGCCATATTCATGTGTGGGACCACTACTTCAAACATTCGTCATTCTTAAACTGGTTAAGAATATATTTCACAGGTTATATAAAGTAGATATATAATTCAAAGCAATATGAAATGAACTGGATTGTATGCCGGTTTTTTTATTCATAAAAAAGATACCTTAAGTACTGATTCATTAAAGATAAGAATGAATGTAAAGTACAGTGGGACAGAATCTTTATAGAATATTAATAATTATTTGGACTGAAGAAGAAAGGTTAACCTTCAAATGGCTTATCTGGGAACATTGTACACCCAAAATGAATCATCAATGTTGTTTGAGCGACAGCTACTCATGATAAGGCTAGATTTGGAGGTGTGTTAAAAAAGTTGCTTAAACAGGTGTTAATTTGTTATTCTGGTTATGATTTGCACTGGTTTACCCTCTAGTCAGATGGTTAAACATTTTCAGTCTGGAGACACTGATGACCAAAATGATACAAACAGAACATCAAATTACATTGTAGTGCTTTTATTGCGCTAATGCTAACCCTAAGCCAGTGACCACCAACTGGCGGCCCGCCAGACATTCTCATCCGGCCCGCACGACGGGGGTGACTGTGGCGTTGGCGGAGTGGTTACTGCATTCGCCCCCCACCCATTTCTTTGTTTACAATGTCTCGTGAGTAAGGTGCAGTACCGGAGTCCAACAGAGAGGTAGCAGCTGCGGGACAGTAGACTGCGTACTGCGAAACCTTCCTGTTCCCTCCCCTGAAGAAGAAGTGATCCTTCGTTGTGAGGATTCTGGTTAATGTGCTCCGCACCACAGCAGTAGCCCCGCTGTGACAGAGTCCAACAGAGAGGCTGGAGCTGCGGGACAAGAAGCAGGGTTGGGTTGTAACGGAAAACATAACGGCGTTACGTAATCAGAATACAAAAATCAAGTAGGCTAACTGTATTCAGCTGGCGTTACATTTGAAAAACGAGTTATCTGATTACAGTTACTTTCGTAAACCTGAAGTGAATACATTTTGGAATACTTATTGGAATTATTGGTGGAAAAGTTTCCTCACAAAATGTAATATTCATTACCGGCAGAACTGTGTGCACACTGCACAGCGCTGCAGCATGTCTGTGAGCGAGAGAGAGATGCAGCGTGTCTGTGAGGTCCCGTCCCCGCATGCAGATGAGAGAGAGAGATCTCTTTTAAAATATATTGAAAGTTAGAAACGGAGATGGTTAGATAAAATGTGCAAGATAACGTTTATGTAGCATTTCTTTATTGTCGAAATGATGACATTTCATAACGGGATGAAATCAAAGTGAATGGCCTGCTGCTGCTGAATGCATGGGGCAAGTGACTGGAAAAAGTTGTAAACGTTATTACATCGTTTCAGATAATAAATAATAATGATAATTCATTCTATTTAAGGGCGCCTTTCAAAGCACCCAAGGACACCTTACAATTCATAACATATTCCAAGGAAAGGTTTTAAGACAGTACAAAGAATGCAGTCCGGGTGATGTTTTTTATGTGGGGTGCAGATGAGAGAGCTGTCCAGAATGACACCAAGATGTTGTGTTTGAGTTCTTGATAAGCCATGAAAACAGTAAAATAAGTGTCTCCTGTGCACCAAAACATACCCATCTGTTATGGAAAAAGAAAGTATTCCAAAAGTAATCGGAATACTATTTATAAAATTCTGGGCTATATAAAAATCGCTGGCCCGCGATAGTGTCTATTGGTTACATTTCGGCCCTTGGACAAATGTAGTTGGTGATCCCTGCCCTAAGCTAATTATGCTAAATGCTAATCCTTGATAAAGCGGCTATTAACCGGTGTGCAGCTAGGTGAAAATAGCTACGGGAGTGATGCTGAGGTTGGCAGAAAGCACATTTACTTTAGCAATTTAAAGTGTTTTCCAGGTTATTGAACATTAAAAATGAGTCAATACTAATATAGGCTACAGTGTATATAAGTGTTGGCAAAAAAAAGCATTGGTTTAGATTTCACCTTTTTAAAATTTGGATTTGATATTTTTTTATTGTGTAAAGTATAACAATGTTTTCTATCTATATACACAACATATTTCACTTCTCTATCTCTTTCCCACAGCTAGATAGACAGACTCCCACAGAAACACACTGATTGCGGAGTGGGCAGGTTTTTTTTCTTTGCTTGGATCTTTGGGCATATTTGTCCTGTGGGAACTTAACAGAGGAGATGAACAATGGCTGACCTGCATTAGATTGAGAGCACGCTGAGGGACTAACAAGCTGAAGTAGAGAAGGCACGGAGAAAGTTTTGGGTGGTTTCTTCAAACCTACAAGAAAACACAAAGGTTTTGCAGCATATGTCCATCAGTGCACATTTTCATTACTAACTCGTCAAATACGGCGGCAAGGTCAGGGCCCGTTGCGACCCTTTGTAATGCACAGAGTAGCCTACTCACTACTAATTCAGATTTTTCGACATGCAGGCTATCTACTTCTTGGTTAGTTTAAGGCAATGTGGGGTTAGGAAAATATTGACCTTTGTTACTCGACATGTGGCACAAGTTAGGTACATTATGTTTGTTTTAGGTTGAATATAAGAAAAGATAAATGCTTAGGTTAAAAGGTTAAAACAGTGGTTCTCAAACTTTTTCTGTCAGTTCCCCCCATTGGAGAAAAAAAAAACTCACGCCGTTAAATAAGGCTGTTGACACAGCCACAGCCCAAGTGTGCATGGACCCCCGCGGGGCAGGCTCTCCCCGCCTGTCCGTAGGCATGTGCAATGCACTCACAGAGCCATCCTGCCAGGCGTTTCTTGGACAGAGCTTTCCCTGTCACCCCGCCCCCAAAGCACACAAACAGCTGTGCAGTGCGTCTAAAGGCAGCCGTGCGCTCCACATAACATGCTAGCGCACTCACCGGGCAGGGGAGGTGCAGTTGAGCTTCCCTGGCCCCCCTATGGGGTGGAAGACTAAAGCCCTCTAACTGAATAGCCCTCAACCTGAACGCACTCCTTAGGCTCTTGGGCACAAAGGAGGGGTTCGGCCTGAGTGTCGCCCCGCTCTGGTCACCCCGGATCAATAAGCAACTCGGGTGCACCGATAGACCGGTTATCTCGGACACTCTCTTGGCTGACGTTAAGGCAAGTAGCAATGCTGTCTTCCACAACAGTGCTTTCAGGGAGGAGAGCTCCAGAGGCTCAAATGGTTCTGTGACCAGAGCCTCGAGCACTAACGGAGACGTGCACTACTGGGCGCAGCCTCCTGACACTCTGTGAACACCGCGACATCAGTGGTTGACTAAAGGCTGACCTGCCTCCAAATCCCTCATGGCAGGACGAGATGGCTGCTGCATACACTTCCACTGTGGAATGACCAAGCCCTCTGTCCACCAGTAACTGTAAGTAGGACAAAATAGAGCCCAACTCACAAGATAGGGGCTCTATTCTCCACTCCTCACACCATCGCTGGAATCCTAGCCACCTTGGCCTGTAACAGGCTGTGGTGGATCCCGCTCTCGCTGCCTGGATAGACTGAATAACTCTGTCAGACACTACTGTGTCTGACAGAGTCAAGCCAGGAGCCAAGCCTGGAGAGAGTGGGTAATGCCCCGATTGCACCTGCCTCTTGAGACATCGCCCCCCAGAACTGGGGAATCGCCCAGGGCTGGCCAACCTTCATCTGTGTCATCTCTGAGTACCACGGCGTCCCGACGCGATCCGGAGCAACTAGGATGACTGGCAGACGTTCTCGCCTCACTCTCCCCAGGAGAGGGAGAATGAGACGCAGCGGTGTAAAGGCTGCAGCATCTGATATTTAAGAAGTGTGTTACATTTGAAATGGCAGAAAGTCTTGTTGCAATTTCCAGATATTAAAAGAGGTCCCTTGAGTTTCTCTGGTAATTATCAATAGTAGCAGTTAAGTGAATACTGTTCAAACAATACTTGTGTTTGTGTTTTATATTGATTTCTCTGTTTTATCCTTTTATAAAGGTGAGGACTAACATGGCTCTAAACAAAGGGCTGTTTAGAGTAAACAGGGTTGTATTGCCCTGTGGGGGAGGTGTAGGCATGCAGGACAGGGTGCTAGGTGGGGGGGAAGAGTATATTCTGCTTAAGATCTCTAGCATGTCATGTTTCAGGGAAGTCTACATATATTGAATAGTATATGTGTGGGTTTAATTACTTTGTATTCTGTGTAACCAGAAGTTGGAGATATGAGAGATGAAATATTTGTGTTATCTTAAATATCCTTTAAGACACATCTGAGGTCTCTGGAATGTGTGTGTGTGTGTGTGTGTGTGTGTGTGTGTGTGTGTGTGTGTGTGTGTGTGTGTGTGTGTGTGTGTGTGTGTGTGTGTGTGTGTGTGTGTGTGTGTGTGTGTGTGTGTGTGTGTGTGTGTGTGTGTGTGTGTGTGTGTGTGTGTGTGTGTGTGTGTGTGTGTGTGTGTGGAGGCTGAGTAAACTCCACCCCTTCCTGTTTCTGTTGGTATGGAAGCCTATTCAGCTTTTTGTTCTGCCTCTCTCTTCTCGCGCCGCCCGAACCGGAAGGTCGTGGCGGCCTGTGAACAAGGGCCAGGAGTAGGCATACTCCTGACATTACGCATATGATATGATATGGCTTTTTATGGTAATGTATTGATTGTATTGCATTGTTATATTACCATTAAAATAGATTATTGTTTTTAACGGATACTTGTATGTTCTGGATTCCTTCCTGTATGATAACCAGCTTGTTAGGGACGCGCGGAGATTTGGAAAGCGGACCAGTTGTCCCTCAAAATCTCTATCAAATGGTGACCCGACGTGCCTGGTAAACAAAGCTGTGGAAGAATCCGGACGACCGGAATGGGTCGGGAACAAACGCTTTCAAACATCTCAGACAATCAGCAGGGCCCTGCAAAACAAGACAAAAGGTACCAGACGCCTGTTAAGAAAATCAACTGTCTGTAATTGGATATATCTAAAAGTTTAGGATTGTCTGTAGGCGTTTCACAGTGTTTTTAAAGTTTTAAATGGAATATACAATGCATATTTTACTATGTTAGGAAAGTTATATACAACACGTGAACGTTGATCGCAAGGTAGACAGAAAGTCCGGCGTAACGTAAATAGAGCAGTTTGGCGTGGACCTCAGGTATACTTATTCCTGAGTGGCGTGGAAACGGTGCAGTTTGTGGGTTGCGAGGTTATATTCCTGCACGACAAAACCTGGAAACTCGATATTTTAGATCGGGTCGCCGTTTAAAACTGGGGTTAAATAACAGACCAAGGCTGAAAGCTAAAAGCCTAAAAGTCTGTTATATGTTGAATCGGGGAAAGAGAACAAACCTCACCGAAATTGTGACGGGACCGGCTCTCGTTTCCTTTTGTCTGTAAACTTAATTTGAAAAGCTAACGTGTGATAAAGGAATCGCTAAGACCTGGGTTTTTATGCCCCATGGAATGGTCACATTCTTTATGGGTGTCGAAGCATCGCGGTCTTGCTTGTCTGTTGAAATACACATCACATTATCAAGCTGGACAAACTGTACGGTGAATAAATCTGTGTGATTTTTACCTAAAATACCTGTGTGAGCGATTGTCTGTGGAACTCAGACAATGCACTCAGAAGAGTGAAGCTCATGTGTGCTCTGCTGCTGCCATCTAGTGGCTGAAAGGGGGGGGGGGAAGCACGTTAATAGTAACAACGACAATAGCCCAGTATATTAATACAAGTGAACACATAATAATTAAGTCAGATAAATAAAAGCGAAGTGAATATGGAACGTCAGAATGGTTAAGACAATTCTGAAATTCCAGGGAGTTACCGGGAGCAATGGGAACAGATTAAGAGATTGATTTTAAGTGGAATCAAACAGGGGGCTAAAGAAAAGGCTTGTATATTTAAATAAATAAGCATTGCATTGTGAATTTCGTACTATTCGTCATTAACTGATCATTTTACTCAAATATATTTCAGAGAGAGTAAAACTGAGAGAGACAAGAGAAGTGGATGTTTTGAGGAGTTCAGAGAAAGTAAAACTTGATTCTAAGTAATGTCATATTGTTTTGAAGTGGAAATATATTTGCTAGATATAACAACAACATGCTTAACTAGGTTGATAGAAAACTGCTATTAACCAGTTTCAGCAGCTACTGTCCTATCTGTGTTCTAAAGAGAACATACGTTGCATTTACAATTCATATTAAGGAAGTTCACAATTGATACCATTAAAGGAATGGTCCACTCATTAAATAATTAATCAAAACTTCAGTATTTAGTGAAACGTTATGTTTAAACCATACCCTGAAGAAATCAGCAATATTCCCCGGTAAATAATGATTTTATAGCTCTTTTTTATCAAGACCTGTATATTCCGTCTGGCCGCCGCCATGTTTGCCATTTTCAGTAGTCACGTGATGGTCGTGACGTCACCTATGCGTTCACTTTGTCAACACACGGAAACATGGTGGAGTATTTCAGTTCGGACTCGTCAGCAGAGGAACAAGTTTTGACCAATGTGAAGAGATTGGATGGGGGAATTCAGCCATACATATCAGTATGACAATACGACACCCTCTGTCCTAAGACCCTCACATCGTAGAAGGAAAAACTTCTGAAGAAAACCCACAGTTTAAAGGGAACATGGGAGAAACCTCAGGGAGAGCAACAGAGGAGGGATCCCTCTCCCAGGACCGACAGACGTGCAATAGATGCCGTGTGTAAATTGAAAAGATAATACATTTGCAACATAGGTAGTCCAAATGTTTGGAAATGCATGTGTGTATAATGGGAAGATGATATAAGATACTATATGTATGCATGTAGTACCACCCTTGCTAGCGATTCCCTCTCTAGTTTAGCATACTCAGCTTCGTTGTCCCTGGCCATAGAATCACGATTTTATGGGGCCGGAAAAAACTGGGGTAAAATACACACTAGCCGGTACTACGCTATATGGAAAGGCCACCAAAAACTGTCCTGGCCTGGACGCTAAAGGACGTTAAAACGGGGCAAGCCGCTGCAATGGAAATGCGCTATAACATACCTTATTCTTACTCCGAGCACTACTTCTGCTCCTCCGTCGCTTCACACTTGCAGAAGGCGATTTCTCAACTGGCCGAACTGGTGTCCTGGTCGGTGATGACACCAGAAAGACCGATGGTCCTGCATCTCCATTAAGTAATGGTTGTTCCATAAATCCCATGTTATGTTTTATCATACTCTCAGAGTAGTCGTCCGGAAATTTGAAATGTTCGCTGCATACATGAGCCTGTGAATCTTTCGGTTCGGGCCGGCCACATTTCGCTAGCCACTGCCTCCGAATGTACTTCTTACGCTTACCTTTTGGCAACAGATGGAACCGAGCATTCCGTGGATTGTTCCTATCAGAATTGTGGCAATATTTCGCGATACAGTGAGGCATATTTGAAGAGAGAAACTACAGTAAATAACATGGAGATCAACGTGTCTTCGAAAACCAAACGCATGGTTTACGTCACGTCCGGAAAATGGCGGCGCCCACAGTGTTGATGTTATTTCGGTATATAATCAGTTTAAAATCACTGATAATGTCATCGGATTAAAAAAAAAAAGAGAGACTGGCAGAGACTGGTCTGTTTTATCGGATGATCATTATTTAAAAATGAGTGTCATGAGCATACCATTCCTTTAAAGACCGTTTTGGATTAATAGGGCGTGTCTGTCAAACACTAGTGCTCAGATGGAATAAAGTGTTGAGATGTTCTCGAGAGTGGGAGTTTTCACAACGCTTTTTAGTTTGTATTGAGACAATTAACTGATAAGGACAGAAAACTGTTCCGTGATGATTTCTTTAGGTTTTAGCTTTAGTAATGGAGATTACATTTTGTGAGGAAACCTTTCCACCAATAATAAGTGTTCAAAGATATATATTCATTAACTGTGATCAGATTACTTGTTTTTCAATTATAGCGCTAAATACAGTTAGTTTTGTATTTTGTTACAGATCTAACCTGCTTGTAACACAACTTAGATAAACAATTTCAAAAAGAATAGAATAAGCAAGTGGTTAAGGGGGTTTCCCTGTTTGGCTCATTTGATTTAGAACTGAAGTAAGGAAGAATAATGTTTTATGAGAACTGTCATTCCTCATGGTTTCTAAAGATAAATCATCAGTTTGTATGGACTTTGATGTAGAGATAGGATCATGGTGGAGAAGGAAGACCTTTTTTGGTTTCAAATTAAAGAAGATTTTAAAGATGAAGTTTATTTTTTCTGACTAGAATTTTAGAAGCAGGACTTCAACTAGACAAAAGAGATTTTACAATGTGGTTTTACTACTTTTAATGGAGTAAATAATCTGGGTAGACTACTGCCATTGATTTGTTTTAACATTCACATGTTTCAGCATTCCTGACCATATAGACACTCAGCCGTTTTATTTTGTAACCCTTTGGGGGAGAGATTTAAATTGAGTTTATCTCCAGTTGCTGATGTATTGTGATTACAGCGGCACTGGAAAGTTGTGCGCCACCTTTGGGTTGTACTCTGAATCAGTGTGTTGGTGAAGAGTTGCTCACTACAGAAACAGAAGAACTGTGCAAAGAACGCATCTCTGAGGAGGGATTGACATTTTGCGTGTACCTCGTTGCCGGGGCAACAGTGGTGTGAAGAGGAACAGCAGTTTTGGGGGATTTCTGCCGTACAGAGGACAACGTGTGTCTGCCAAGTGATTCCTTTCCTCATCTCAAAGCCAGGGAGAGTTTCCTTGGAGCCCACTGACCAGGGCCGGTCCTAGCTTTTTTGGGGACCCTGCCACTGACTACAGCTGCATCACTGACTGTGCTCATTATGACAAGATATTGAGACATGCTTGTCTCAGATTGTTCTGGAGGAATGATGCAATGATTTTACAGCATAATTGTGCAAGAGTTTCCCAGGGGGTGGTGTAGAAAGCTTAATGCTTAGTGTTTAGATAAGAGGCTGTTGGTTCAAATGATGGTCTGGAATGCTGAAAAGATTAAAGTTGAATATTCTTGGTTAGCAAACAAGACATCTGATTATTATGTCACACATAATAATCTTGTTATAGAAACTAGCTATGGGTAAAACGTGTGGTTGTTATACCATTGTTATCATGAACAAAAGATAAATAAGGAAATAGTATCTGCTTAAAGATGAATGGATTTCATATCCTAGAGGGGATTAGTTATTGTGAATACTCCACAAGGTATCTACTAATGTATTGTAAAGAACTTGAATTGACTTGATAAATAAGTGAAGATAAGAAGATGTATTAACCATACATTAATCAATTGGTAAATTAAAAATAGCGGTAAAGAGGAAAACTATTAAAGTGAAGTGAAAAATCCTTCTAAAACACACTGATAGAAAAGGGGGGGGGGCATGATGGAAGTATGCACTTGGGTGTTTGAGTACAGAGTAGAACCATATTCTTCAATCCTTTCATCATGTTTACAAATTATTCTTTTAGAGTTTTTATTCAAGTGTGAATTTGGTAGTGTTTTAATTTGTTACAGTATTGATCAGTTCAAAGGGAGAGTTTTAGTAACAGCTCTATAAGATCAGACAAATATTTCTTTATATAGGTCATGTTGAAGGGAAAGCTGGTTCTAAACAAAATATAGTATTTCACTTTGAGGTACTGGTTCCACCATCGTGGCATAGTTATTACCATAGGAAGGCTTTCGGATGGACATATGAAATTACTTCTGTTTTTAAATCCTTGATAAAGTAGGTGTTACGGTGTGTGAAGCAGGTAGGACCCAAATGCAGATTAACGTACAAATAATTCCTTTATTTCAAGGCTATGCTGACAAATACAGAACAGAACACTCACCGAGGACAAGCCAATACACAAGACAACCCGACAAAGAGAGACAGAAAACCCAGAACTTGAATACACCCAGGACTAATCACATAAACACGAGACAGGTGAGGAGGGAGGAGAAAACACATAGATACCAGGTGAACACAATTGGGTAATCAGAGAGGGAAACCGACAGAAAGCAAACGGGGGTGAACACTTTACAAAATAAAATAGGAAACCCAAAGATAGAAAAGGACAAGAAAAATACCAACACAGACAAATCCTAACAGTACCCCCCCCCCCCTCAAGGGACGGATCCCAGACGTCCCAAAACAAAACAAAAATCCAAAAACTCAAGCAGGGTGGGTGGAGGGGGTCCGGAGAAGGGACGCATCACTAAGCCACCAGGGTGGGAGGAGGGGGTCAGGAGGATGGGACTGAACTGACCGCCCAGGGGCAAGGCAGAGGACCAGGAAGGGGTCTCGGGCGGACGGCCCGGGGGTAAGGCAGAGTCCAATAAGGGGGATTCGGGCGGACGGCCCGGGGGCAAGGCAGAGGGCCAGGAAGGGGTCTCGGGCGGACGGCCCGGGCGGACGGCCCGGGAGTAAGGCGGAGTCCAAAAAGGGGGACTCGGGCGGACGGCCCGGGGGCAAGACAGAGTCCAAGGTGGAGACCATGGAGGGGCGAAGGCAGCGGCAGGAAGAGTCAGGGGGCCGGGCCCGAGGGCGAGGCCCGCTGCACTCAGGGGGCCGGGCTCGAGGGTGAAGACCAGACAGCTCCGCAGGCCGGGCAGGAAGGCGCTGACGGGACAGCGCATGACCCGGTGTCGGAGCTGGTGGGACAGGCCTCGGCAGGATCCCCCACGGAAGAGGACCAGGACACGGGATTGGCAGGACCCCCGGCAGGAGAGCAGTCGGCGGGGCCTCCAACAGCTCAGGACAAAGGGCCGGCAGGACCCCCGGCAGGAGAGCAGTCGGCGGGGCCTCCAACGGCACAGGACAAAGGGTTGGCAGGACCCCCGGCAGGAGAGTAGTCGGCGGGACCTCCAACGAGACAGGACAAGGAGCTGGCAGGACCCCCGGCAGGAGAGTAGACGGAGGGACCCCCAACGGGACAGGACAAAGGGTTGGCAGGACCCCCGACAGGAGAGTAGTCGGCGGGGCCTCCAACGGGACAGGACAAGGAGCTGGCAGGCCCCCCAGCAGGAGAGTAGGCGGCGGGACCTCCAACGGGACAGGACACAGGGTTGGCAGGACCCCCGGCAGGAGAGCAGTCGGCGGGACCCCCAAAGGGACAGGACATGGAGTTGGCAGGACCCCCGGCAGAAGAGCAGTCTGCGGGACCTCCAACGGCACAGGACATGGGGTTGGCAGGACCCCCGGCAGAAGATTAGTCTGCGGGACCTCCAACGGCACAGGACCTGGGGTTGGCAGGACCCCCGGCAGAAGAGTAGTCTGCGGGACCTCCAACAGCACTTCAGTAGGGACTTTAGATGGGACTAGAGAAGGGACTAGGAAAGTGACCTGAGGAGGGACTAGGGAAGGGACTAGAGAAGGGACTACAGAGGGGACTAGAGAAGGGACCAGAGGAGGAACTAGAGAACGAAAATCGAGAGGAGACTCGAGAGGGGACTTGAGGAGGGACTAGAGGAGGGACTAAAGGAGGGAACTCCAGAGGGGACTAGAGGAGAGACTAGAGGAGGGAACTTGAGAGGGGACTCGAGAGGCGAACTAGAGAGGGGACTCGAGGAGGGACTAAAGGAGGGACTAAAGGAGGGAACTCGAGGGGGAACTGGAGATGGGACTGTGGCAGCTGGGGCCACATCTGGGTCCGTAACCATGGCTGCTGGGGGCTGAACTGGTTCTGGAACCCTGGCTCTTTGGGCTCGTGCTGCCAACCTGGCCTTGCGACCCCTTCCTTTAGGAGCCGTTTGGAGGCTCCGTGGACCTCCAAAGGCCAGACGAGTACCAGCGAATGGCTCCTGGACAGTAGCAAACACTGGGTGAGAAGCAGGGGCTGACGCCAGACGGACCACACCAATGCGTGTGGTGTCAAAACAGGAGTTGGGAGACCTGGGTCTGTCAGGATCGGGAAAACAAATTGTGAGGTAATCCAAAAGCCTGGCAGGTAAGAATTTCACCAAACTTTGATTCCTCAGTGTAAGGTGGACTGCTTCTGCCAGAGCAGCATCTCGCTGCTGAACCCTGACCGCTTCTATCCATTGATCAGAGCAGGTAGCCAAAGAAAACGTAAAATCCAATAATTCCTGCTCAAAAGGATCTGCAGGGCCCATATGTGTGGTCGGGTTGTACTGTTACGGTGTGTGAAGCAGGTAGGACCCAAATGCAGATTAACGTACAAATAATTCCTTTATTTCAAGGCTATGCTGACAAGAACAGAACACTCACAGAGGACAAGCCAATACACAAGACAACCCGACAAAGAGAGACAGAAAACCCAGAACTTAAATACACCCAGGACTAATCACATAAACACGAGACAGGTGAGGAGGGAGGAGAAAACACATAGGTACCAGGTGAACACAATTGGGTAATCAGAGAGGGAAACCGACAGAAAGCAAACAGGGGTGAACACTTTACAAAATAAAATAGGAAACCCAAAGATAGAAAAGGACAAGAAAAATACCAACACAGACAAATCCTAACAGTAGGGAGTAATTGTTGCATGTTCGGACACCCAGGGTTCCATGCACTGTTAAAGAGGGTAACATTGTTCTTTAAGTGCACCAGAATTGAAGATAAATTAATATAATGAGTTATGGAATACATAGCAGAGCTTTACAAATCCTAGTAATGTTTTGACACAAGATAATAGTGATGTACACAAGTTTCTGAAATAGATCCATTAGTCATTTTAATACTAATTAGGTGTAAATGAATTGCAGTAGTAGTAGTAGTAGTAGTACTCTAAGGAAATGACATTTTTTTGGCTAGACACTTTTCAGGGAATGTGGGAAACGGCTGTCCCAATGAGGGGTTGGAGATATCTTCAACATTATTGTTGTAATTGTGAATTAATAAATGATGGCGCTCCATATATACAGATTTTTATAGACGGAGGATGCTGGCCTGTGCTGGAACATCTCTGCAGAGCACGACACATGGCCAAAAAGACTGAGACCAACTGACCTTTGACCCTGACCGACAGGGTAACTTGAGAAGGCACTGTCAATGGCTGACTCTGAGGTGTACCTACCTGACCAAACCTGACTTTACAACCTGACAGTGTGAGTGAGTGTATGTCTGCATCTGATCAGTGCAACTGCATGATTTAAAACAATGACTAATCAAGCATGTTTTTGGACTAACACATTATTTCTGGGACTCTATGTGGAATGAGAGGTTTCCTAACATTCCACAAAAGGGGAAACCGCACATGTGACCCGTTTCTAATCTGCTTGATATTTCACTCCCACAGGAGGTGGCTGTTTGCAGAATGTGAAACTCAAACTAAAAGATGAAGATTCTGTTTCTTTTAGGACTGAAAGATGGAGAGAAACACTTCATTTCACTGAAGTGTTTACTGTGGAAATAATGGATGTACATTTGGGAAAAATGTTTGGTATTGTCTTATAATCCATTATGACCTGAAGGTTTTCTTCCCATACAGGATTTTGTTTACACATGAGTTAATGTGTAAAAAAGGGGGAATGTACATTTTGCATTTAGGGACTGAAAGGAACCGGCTGCCCCAACTCGATTGTTCAATCTGACCATTGATTGACAGTTTTAGAATTGACCTGCTCCATGTCTGGGGATAAGATGCTGTTTGATGAATGTTGACATGTCTCTAATATTGATTGAGTTATAGCAGGTAACACAGATAAAGAATCAGTGGCCAAGGGGCTACTGTGAGAGATGTAAGTCCATAATGGAATACTGAAGAAGCTGACCTGTGAGTAATGTTTCAACAGGTATTAAAGTAACTGAGGTTTGAAATGTAGAAAGAACATATTTACAGTTAAGCTAAAACATAGTAATGTAATGAGACACAATGTAATTTAAACAACATCATGTAACTAGTCTGGTAAAGAAGTAAGAGCCATACACTTTATTGTTTAGGTCATTATGGGGATATACATTTGATCTACATTTATAATAGAAAGACATTTGATGACAGTGTGTTGGAATTCTGTATTCATTGGGATAATATCTACGCACTGACGGGTAGAAGCAGTATCACCAGGAAGCCATTCACTTTGTTAGTATCGTGATTTTGGTTGTTTTTGAATCCATAACATTCGTGTGTTTCTTTAACAGAAACATTAGCAGTTTAAATCATATTTAGATTTTTAATGGGATCTCAAGGATTTCATTTAAAAATAAACACAGATGCAATTCAGAGCTATTGAAATATGTTATTTAGTTTACCTAAAGATGTTGGGGTTCTTATTTAGTTGGCACAGTCCAAGTATTAAGATTCTGAAGCTGCACAATTAATTTAGAAAACCTGTTCACAGACGTCTGTTGTTTTAAGACACCCCACCAACAGGCTCCAAGTGGCCACGGTGGGTCAAACAGCCGAGGGCCCCAGAGCCCGGAGCGTAGGCTTGAGGGATTTGTATCAGATTTCTCCACACAGGTTGTTGACGCCAAAAGGGGGACCCGAGACGCAGGAGGCTGAAGGTCATCAGGACAAAGTGGATCAACCCCAGGCTCTCCGGCCCCGACCGAGTGACCCAGCGGATCTCTCAGGCCGTCCGCATAGGAGGAAAGGGGGACAGCTCGTACCACGGGAGCCAGTGTGCGGCGGGGAAACCACCTGCTAGGACCAGGGGACGACATCAAGAAGGATCTGGGTCTCGTCATGGAGGTCGACACGGATGATGTCATCAGCGGACTGGAGGAGAAGGACCTCGAGGACATCCATGCAGCAGACGACTTGGAAGCGGCTGGCAGTGGGCTGGGGGACTTGTCGAGGCAGCAGAGGAGTCTACTTCTCTCTGATCAGTTCCACCCGTGAAGGGAAAGCCGCATCTCCCCCTCCCTATCAGCTGTCGTTGTGGGCTATTCCTTTGGGGGGGGGCGGGCAGGCGGGCGGGGAGGCGGGCTGATGATTCACCACCAGGAGACTGCTTCTTAGCACTCAGCTGCCCCCTCATGGTTCCTCCACTGCCATGGGAAGTGACGTTCTGTTCCTTCACGATTTCAAGTACTTTGGATCTCAGTTTCTGATGGATTTATACGATATTGGGAGACAGACACAATAGATATGTTTCAAGTGCCTTGTGTAAGTTGCACTCTTTCAAAAGAGTGCAAAAGGGGGATTGCAGCATCTGATATTTAAGAAGTGTGTTACATTTGAAATGGCAGAAAGTCTTGTTGCAATTTCCAGATATTAAAAGAGGTCCCTTGAGTTTCTCTGGTAATTATCAATAGTAGCAGTTAAGTGAATACTGTTCAAACAATACTTGTGTTTTATATTGATTTCTCTGTTTTATCCTTTCATAAAGGTGAGGACTAAAATGGCTCTAAACAAAGGGCTGTTTAGAGTAAACAGGGTTTTATTGCCCTGTGGGGGAGGTGTAGGCATGCAGGACAGGGTGCTAGGTGGGGGGAAGAGTATATTCTGCTTAAGATCTCTAGCATGTCATGTTTCAGGGAAGTCTACATATCTTGAATAGTATATGTGTGGGTTTAATTACTTTGTATTCTGTGTAACCAGAAGTTGGAGATATGAGAGATGAAATATTTGTGTTATCTTAAATATCCTTTAAGACACATCTGAGGTCTCTGGAATGTGGGGGGGGGGTGTGTGTGTGTGTGTGTGTGTGTGTGTGTGTGTGTGTGTGTGTGTGTGGAGGCTGAGTAAACTCCACCCCTTCCTGTTTCTGTTGGTATGAAAGCCTATTCAGCTTTTTGTTCTGCCTCTCTCTTCTCGCGCCGCCCGGACCGGAAGGTCGTGGCGGCCTGTGAACAAGGGCCAGGAGTAGGCATACTCCTGACATTACGCATATGATATGGCTATATTGTAGGGTAATGTATTGATTGTATTGCATTGTTATATTACCATTAAAATAGATTATTGTTTTTAACGGATACTTGTATGTTCTGGATTCCTTCCTGTATGATAACCAGCTTGTTAGGGACGCGCGGAGATTTGGAAAGCGTACCAGTTGTCCCTCAAAATCTCTATCAAGGCATAGAGCAGATTTCTTGGCTATGGCTCGTGTGTGAACGCGTCCACCCCCAAGGGCGGATCATCGCTCAGAGCCATGGAGAACCACAGCGCACAGTGGCTGTTGTGCCAGCTGGCGAACAGGTCTCTCCCGAACTGGGCCCAGACCTGCTTCACCACCTCCGGGTGAAGCGCCCACTCGCCTGGCAGGGGGCCGTCCCTCGACATGAGGTCGGCCCCCCTAATCTCCAGTCCCGGGATGTGGAGGGCACTCAGAGATAACACCACCTCTGAAGCCCATAACCACAGTTTCTCCGCTGTGGTCAACAAGGCGGTGGAGCGGACTCCGCCCTGCTTGTTGATGTATGCCACTGTGGTGCTATTGTCGCTCCTGACCAGTACATGTCTCCCCTGAATTAGGGGCTTGAAATGTTGGAGGACCAACACTACTGCCCGTAGCTCTAGGAGGTTGCTGTGCCATGTTTCTGTTAAGAGACCAGTGCCCACCTATAGCTCTCTTCAGGCAGGTCCCTCCCCATCCTGTTCTGGATGCGTCCGTGAACATTGTGATGTAGGAGGTCACCCGTCCCAGTGGAGACCCCCTCCGGAGGTGATCCGGGGACCCCAGAACCGGAGGTTGCCCTCCACCGAGGGGGGGATGGTCACCAGATGTTGTTTGTGCCTCTTGGGATCTAAATGCAGGCTGGAGAACCGTGATTGGTCACCCCACCCCTTTTATGTGAACGCGCACCTAACAGCAATCCACTTGATAACCCACGTCGTAGGACCGCTTAGCGAGAGCGCGTATGTTTTGGATTAGGTCAACCGGCTAACTCAAACATATCCAGGTTATTTTGAACCGGCTTCCTAGTACAGGCCTCTGGATTCTAAAAGTACAATATGTGACCCGCTCTATCGAAATCAGTCGGAGGTTGCAAGGGCTCATTTCAAAATAAACGTGGATTTGCGTAAAAAAATAGTTTTTCGGGGTTCGGGTGTTTTATTTGATTTTAAATAAACAAAGTCTTGGCATTCAGAATATGAAACTTTTATTTCCAAAATCACACGATAAATACATTTTTGAAGCTTGTAAAGGGAAGATGTCAGCTCTCCCTCGCCACTCTGCTGTTCCGCAGCGCCGCTTCCCCTCCCTCCGCTGAAATTATGAATGTAAGGCGTATAGTAATCAGATAACACGGCAGGGTCCGTTACAGTTTGTTTCCATCTGATTTCAAATAAACAAAGTCTTGGCTTTCAGAATATTAAACTTCTTTCGGCAACTTCAGATGATAAATACAACTTTGAAGCTTGTAAGGGCATAATTACAAGCAGAGAACGGAGTAATTTGACGTCACAGCAGGCATAACAGCCGGTGTTTCTCGTGAGTGTTTTCCCCGGGAAACAAATACAATACGCAAAAATATATAAATACACACACTCGCGAGCTTCCCCCAGACCAGTAATCCAAACCAAAATATCTTCCCTCCGTACTATTTTGATCATTTGCTCCGCTAACAATCAATCAGATCGATGGAGTCCAGAGAAGAGGAAACTTTGAAGGCATTTTTCTCAAAATGATGACTCGGTACCAGTCATTATATAATGTGCCATATTTTGCTTAAAGTGGACCTATCATGCTATATTTGAAAACCATATACCAAAAACAACCTGATCTCACCAGAATGCGTGACTCCACCACGACTCCTTAACACCACAATGCGTGGTGGAGTCACGAACTGTGTTACATTTGCGTGTCGGCACCACGCAAACAACCCCAATGTAAAGTGAATGAGGCTCCTTTGTCGTGGTGCACACACGCATTTCTACAACGGCCCGCAGTGAGCTTTTATTCTATACAACGTTTTTAAAATCTACTATAAGCTTGTAGTAACTCACGGGAGGCTTCTTTTATTTTATTTGTATTCATAATCATTTTTATTTTTCGTCAGAATGTAAAAATTACATTAGTTACGAATTTGTGTTCTCAAAAAACAGTGCATTGTGTGTAATGCAACTGTGATTTTTATTAAATTAGTTCGTTTTTAAGGAAGGCCAGAGCTTCAGCTGTGTCAAATAGATTGTTCCCTTCAGTTAACGTTATTTAAAAGATAATGATCATGTCCTCTGTATTGTATTACGAGCGTCCATTCCCATTGGATAACGGAGAATTTTACACCCGGAAGTAAGTAGCCTATTCTCCTTACTGTCGATTGATTTTACTCTGCACTACTCATCGACTAAAAAACACCAAATTATCCTTGTTAATTACACAACATTGATTGGTTTGAATTGTGTGCAATGCTTTTGTATTTTCCCCCTTCGATTCGGAGAAACAAATATGTTTTCGGAGTTTTAGGATGGCCGAAGACACTACACTACCCAGAATCCTCAGCTATCGTTTGGGACTACACCATGTGCTTAGCTTGACAAACCCCGTGATCAGTCCTCAACCTCTGTGATTGGATGCGCGACGTTTACACAGAGCGTCCAAAAGGACTTTGAAATGGAATGAAACCCATCGACGGCACACTATTCAAAACAGGAATCGAACGTGCATTGCAATTACTCTACACGTGTAATAACTTGCTTTAACCAGTAGGTGGTTTGGGTTAAAAGCATAGGTTAAAAGGCTGTCAAGTTTACAGTGTTAACAAAATAAAATATACTGCTGTTTCCGGTTTAGTTTACGACGAATATTATTTTGTTATTGTTTTGATATTTGTAACACAAAAGCGATGGAAAAAACCCATAGCAACCAAAAAAAGATGGTCTTAACATGACCCAGTCGTCTAGTAGTTAATAAAAAACAATAATATCAAAACAAAATATTACTACTAATTTATTGTGAAATTAAAACAGAACGGTAAAAGAATAGTTTCCGGTGTATTCTGATGCCCGATCTAGATGTAGATAAATAAAGAACTAAGACAGATGTGTAATATTTAATGCAGCCAAACCATTTATTACAATGCATTCATGTGATGACTTTCAAAGAGTAAAGCAAGCACTGCTGAATAAAGTATGATTTTCTCTTTTACGAAACGTTTTTTTTCATATGGAATGCAGTTGGAGGTCAACCAATCAAAGAGCTTGAGGGCTGATCACGGGGTTCATGGTGTAGTCCCAAACGATAGCTGAGGATTCTGGGTAGTGTAGTGTCTTCTGCCGTCCAAAAACTCCGAAAAAATATTTGTTTCTCCGAATCGAAGGGGGAAAATACAAAAGCATTGCACACAATTCAAACCAATCAATGTTGTGTAATTAACAAGGATAATCTGGTATTTTTTAGTCGATGAGTAGTGCAGATATCACTGTAAAATCAATCGACAGTAAAGAGAATAGGCTACTTACTTCCGGGTGTAAAATTATCCGTTATCCAATGGGAATGGATGCTCGTAATACAAGACATGATCATTATCTTTTAAATAACGTTAACTGAAGGGAACAATCTATTTGACACAGCTGAAGCTCTGGCCTTCCTTAAAAACTAACTAATGTAATACAAATCACAGTTGCATTACACACAATGCACTGTTTTTTGAGAACACAAATTCGTAACTAATGTAATTTTTACATTCTGACGAAAAATAAAAATAATTATGAATACAAATAAAATAAAAGAAGCCTCCCGTGAGTTACTACACGCTATAAAGTAGATTTAAAAAACGTTTTATAGAATAAAAGCTCCCTGCAGGACGTTGTAGAAATGCGTGTGTGCACCACGACAAAGGAGCCTCATTCACTTTACATTGGTGTTGTTTGCGTGGTGCAGACACGCAAATGTAACAAAGTTCGTGACTCCACCACGCATTGTGGTGTTAAGGAGTCGTGGTGGAGTCACGCATTCTGGTGAGATCAGGTTGACCAAAAATATACCAAACAGATCATGCATTTTAGCCATGCCTCTATTTGCTCTATTCCAGCCCTGTTTTTGCAAGGGCAGATTCTGTGACGTAGCTTTAATGGAAATGAGCTGCAGCTGACCACGCCCCCTGCAGAAGAGGGGGGCGAGGCACGGCCCCGGCACGAGCGTCATGTTACCATGCTTGCTGTGAATACGAGAGGAGAAGAAACATGTTCTCCCAGACAAATGCGTGTGTTCAAGCGTATGATGAGTATGATCCCGAATCTGACACTGAAGAAGATGAGGTTTCGGTGGAAGTGCAAACTTCTCGGTTGCAGCAGAACGTTTCTGAATGGTTAGTTGACAAGCTGTTGTCTCTGTTTATTGTTACGATGCTTCGACCCAGTCTCATGGCATTTCGTGTTCACCAACACGATTTTTAATCTATTGATTCGTGTTCACCAACACGATTTTCCCCTTTTTTTCGTGTTGCACAGCACGATTTTAAAAGCAATGTATTTCTACTGGTAATGTGTTTCGTGCCTGCAGCACGTCTTTTTCTCCGGTCGGGTCGTGGAAGACCGGAAGCTGTGTGGTTCATAAAAACATGTTCTTCATACCACAAAATCTGACTTCCTTCTTTATTCACGTCATTGTAATGAAGCAAAAATATACAGCTCGTGCAATGCTATATGGTTACCTAGATTGTTATAGTTTTACTCAGAGCCACTACGCACATAACTGAATGTCGATATAATGGGCAATGGCATCTGTGGTATACCATTCATATAACAATATTAAGTCTCACAACATCTCAGTGCATAACTCTGTATGTAAATAATGACACTGCTCAATAAGATGACTGCAATGAGAGATCAAGCTAATGTTAGCATCTTCACTGGGACCATTTAGCAAACAGCTAATAGCTGTTCTCCACGGGAGGCCATCAGAGCTCTGTGTCGGCTTCTCTCAGAATGGCTGTGCTGGAAATGGCACATGAGCTCAAAATATCTCATCCGGGAGAAATGAATTGATGAGAATGTAAACTGAACCCACACACAGAGATACACACAAAAATGCTGAGTTTATTTCTTCCAGGGGACATAAATATATGGCAGTTGAGATCCATTTGCTGTAAACATGTAGAATCTGTCTGCTGAACAGAAGGCATCTCAGTGGCGAGCCAGCTGGCGTTGTGGAGGTGTAATAGTTTAATGAAGGATATATGTGCACGTGGTTGTTTGTTGGTATGTCTGGAAATGCTTTTTTGAGCCAGTTTGACACTTTTGCAGGTTTTATTATGGCCTGCAGAAGCAGAGCTACCTCTGCGGGGGCGAAAACTGTAACGGTCCCAAACATCTGTGACCTTTGTATAAAACAAACAAGGAAAGCTTCTGGCAAAAGAGTTTCAAAAATTGCACTCCCAACCATCCTTCCAGCTCCACTTCAATCAGGAGAGACGGTTTTGAGTGATGCATATTTATTGCACAGATGAACAAATTAATGTAATGGTAGTTTTGGCGATTTAGGCCCCGTTGTGCAGGAAGTATCATTCGGGAGGGTAGAACCGATCCGATGAAACCCCCCTGGGGTCTAGACACTGGTGGTGGTGAATGGATAGTTGGGGTCGGTCTGAAGAGGAGTGGTTTAGCTTGAACCTGGATTCAGAGGGACGGGAGGAGAAAAGGGGTGGAGGAGGGTTGTGTCGAGTCACCTGAAATGACAGCTGTCAGAGGGGGAAAGAGCAGATTAAAAAGGTTTGACAGAGCGCTATGATAGGCTGTTGGAAATAGAGCGAAGTGATTGGTTAGACTGAAGAGTGACGCCCCTGTCACTTATTGAGAGGAGAGAGAGTAATAACGTATACATGAATGAGAAAGAAGGTCTTCCTGGTTGAACTTGCGCTAAGCTTCATGAAGAAGACAAAGGTGAATGTAGCTGTAAAAAACTTGAATCAAAAAGTTGAGTCAGGTCATTTTGACCACAATTGCGAAAATACAACTTATTCTTAACTAATACTTGCTGGAAAATGTTTTGAGGAACCTAATTATTTTCAGAAGTTAATTAAATCTGGCTTCCCTTCACAAATGTGATTCATCCTTCCTAACAGGAACCATCAGTAGCCTATACAGTTATCGGTGTGCAAACTAGACGTGGGGAAACATTATTTTTTATCCTTTGAACTTGAGAAGCGCTTCATTTGACTCGCCATTGTGAGAATGAGAGTTTTGTGGGCAACAGCACTTTAGGCTATATACCCTCAAAGGCTTACTTGAAAGGACGTGTTCAGAGCGGAGTTACACACGAGTCAGCAGGCCGCCTCTCACCAGAAGCGTATTTCTATGCACGTCTCAGCAGCCCCCCCGGCTTCCATATCTCCCACCTGGATCACAAATTCCAGGAGCGTGTCAACACAAGCAGTAAACATCGCAGCACACAAACACAGTTCAGCAGTCCAAGGAGTCCGGAAGTAAAATGATCACTAATACAGTACTGACACAAATACAGTCACTAGTTCCTAAAAGTGAGGGGGGGAAAGTTGACAGGTAATGGCTAGTGGTTTAAAAATGATTTAAATTAAATACATTTTAATAACAATGAAGTATAAAAGTAAAATACACAAGTGTTTACACAATACTCCAAGGCAAGGCAAGGCAAGTTTATTTATATAGCACTTTTCAACACAAGGCAATTCAAAGTGCTTTACAAAAAATGAAAGACATTAAGAAAATGGCATTTAAAATCAGTCATTAAAAAGAAAAGCTATTAAAATAAACATTATACATTATACAAAGCTATACATTAATCTTGTTCCACTTCACTTATGGAACAAGTTTGAGGTAGCCTACTCTTAAAAAGTGACGGATCAAATAAATCAAGTGTGAATAAATTAAGCAAAATACTGCCTGCCACCCTCAAATGTTTCTCTCCATCAATTATTTGTCTAAACATATGTCTCAAAATGTGTCTTCAGGTCAATGCGAATGATTTAGAGCAGGTCGCTCGAAATCATTCGCATTGATCCGAAGACACATTTTGAGTTGTATACACTGTTGGAAGGAGGATATTCCTAGCTTTCTAATGATATCAGGATTATTTTTGTACTCCAAATATTAAGCAAAATATGTCACATTATATAATGACTGTCACCGAGTCATCATTTTGAGAAAAAGGCCTTCAAAGTTTCCTCTTCTCTGGAATCCATCGATCTGATTGATTATTAGCAGAACAAATGATCAAAATAGTACGGAGGGAAAGCTCGGGGAAGCTCGCAAGTGTGTATGTGTGTGTTAGTGTCTTTTTGTGTTTCTGTGTATTGTGTTTGTTTCCCGGAGAAAACACTCACGAGAAACACCGGCTGTTTTTATGCCTGCTGTGACGTTAAGCTACTCCGTTCTCCGCTTGTAATTATGCCGTTACAAGCTTCAAAGTTGTATTTATCATCTGAATTTGCCGAAACAAGTTTAATATTCTGAAAGCCAAGACTTTTTTTATTTGAAATTAGATGAGAACAAACTAACGGACCCTGCCGTGTTATCTAGGATTACTATATGCCCAGCGGCGATAGGCACAGCCCCACCTAGTGTCAGCAGATTACAAATAATGATTACAAAAAAATGCAAACAAATAAATATAAAATATATTTTAAGATCATGTTTAATCATCTGATTCGTCTGTACATTGCTGTTTTAGTGTCTACAGTGTGTGCCTATAGAGTGGCGAAGTTACGCCCATCTACTTCAGCCCCATGGGACCTTATTTCTGAAAAATTATGTATTGAAGTCAATGGAGAGAGAAAGATTATCTTTCGATCCCGTTTGAATTGTGCCACAAATTACACATGATGTTTGTCAATCATAAAAAATAATTTCGTCTTAAAACTGTTGAAATATAAGACATATATGAAAAATATGCAACTAGAAAGACTACAAATCCCACAGTCGCGTAAGTGAATTTAGCTCGCTGACATTAACGTTAAACATTACACTCGTGTTACTCACCGAAACCTTGTAAAGCAGTCCCGCATGCTGGAACCGACTAACTCCCCTTTTGTGTATGTACAGTTCTCAACATGGCCAGACTTGTAGTGATTTTCACCTCTTTTAATACTTTACTTCATTCTGAGAGAAAGAGGTGAAATGTGCTAACATGACGGACATCTTGGTGTTGGTGACGTATGCAAGACCAGAGTTGTAGTTCATTGAGCGCTTCACAAAAAAAAATGTGTTACTTCGCAGTTTTACGGCACATTTTAATTTTTTTGACTTGCAAAATGATCTTTTAAATTGACAAACATCATATGTGTAATTCGTTGCACAATTCAAATGGGATCAAAAGATAATCTTTCTCTCTCCATTGACTTGGTCCCATGGACCGGAAGTAGATGGGCGTGACTTCACCACTCAATTGAGCTGTTTAGAGCCATGTGGGACAAAACCCGATCCTGCCCCTCCCTCTCACTGTCTAACTGAATGGTGACTGTAAAAACTACACTGCGCATGCTCAGAGTATTTTCCTATTTAATGTGTGTGGCAAAAAGATAATGACCATAGGGGCATAGAGCTGCCATCCCCACCATACGTCATCTCACATAATTCAGAGCTGATTGGCTGTAAGTACGTGTTCCGCGAAAAGTGTGGTGTGTGTGAAGAGGAGAGGAGAGAGCTGCAGTGATGCGTCCTAAAACCCGGAAGTAAGCTGCGCATGGCTTCCCTCGACAAAAAAGCAATGAGATTTCTCCATAGGATTTTAGAAAATAGCTCAAAATAAGATCTGTGGGAAACGTACCTGTTAGATAAATGTAAGTTTTGTTCAGCCGGATAATATCCACATGTCTACCCTACTTTTATAATGTTCTAATCATAAATCTATCGATTCAATTTACGATAGACTTTTGAAACTACAAGAAGATAAGGAGGACTTTTACAAAAAAGAGATTTTTGTCCAGAGGAGTAGGCAAATGGACTTCATCTTCAAGTCAAGGTAAGACCACAATTTTATTGAAAATGGGATCTTACTAAGAGAGAATAATTCAATATTTAAATGATAACATTTAATTGTTTGGGTATCCTTTTGTTGAACTGTGTTTAAAATTAATTGAAGCATCAGACAAAAAAAGCTTATGAAAATAATATTATATTTTGATTTAGGTCAAAATATAATATTTGTAAACCTGAAGAGTCAGTGCCAGTGCCTCACCAGCCATGAACCTCACTGCAGAAGCTTATATATAGACATGTGTTTTTTGTGCCCCACCACTTTTGTACATACTGTATATGCCTTACATTCATAATTTCAGCCGGAGGGAGGGGGGGCGGCGCTACGGAAGAGCAGATTGCGAGTGAGTGGTGCCTGTCATCTTCCCTTTAAAAGCTTCAAAAATGTATTTATCGTGTGATTTTGGAAATAAAAGTTTCATATTCTGAAAGCCAATATTTTGTTTATTTCAAATCAAACAAAACACCCGAACCCCGAAAAACTATTTTTTTACACAAATCCACGTTTATTTTGAAATGAGCCGTTGCGACTGATTTCGATAGATGGTTATGGTTAAGTGTCCATATGGCTGACATAAAGCAGCTATGGGAAATTAAAACATGGATTATGCCATTGCAAGGCACAACGAGGGAAGAACCCACGATTCTGCCTCCTCCCTTAAATCCATATTTATTGAGGGGCTTAACAGTAGGGGTGGCAATATAATAAATCAGTAATGGAAAAGGGAAGCATATTAGATGTACATACTAAACTCCTCAGAGCCAATGCAGCAGACCCGAGTACATGTTTGTGCTTATATGTCCATCACACATTATTGCTTCACCTAGGTGACCAAGAAAGCCAGGTCTCTAATGAAAGAGTGATGTTTAATTGTAGTCGACTCAAAAGTATTTTGTATTGGATCTTTTAAATATATTATGGGTTTTTTTATTTACATTTGTCACCTCTTTTTCTATATCCATCTCACCTTTAAAATATGTATACCTTGCTTTTTTCTATTTTTTGTCTCCGATCTTATCTTTCTATACTATTTTCATATTCACCTTATCATGCGTCTTACATTTATGGTACATTCTGGAAGGGTCTTTAGGTTTCTTATGAAATATATATTCTGTACATTCTTTGCATCTCGTTATGAAAGTGTATTTAGGTATAATGTGATATTTGTGATCCAGCTGCTACCCAAAATTGTCTAATGTAGCAGGGCTTAAGTGTGAAGTGTGTGATCTTTTGCCAATCAGCACCAGGTGATGGCAATCAAGTCTTAAGTGTCTCTGATAAGTCAACATTCAAAAGATATCTTCCTCATTTTCGAATGATTTTTTTTCAATAGAATAGCATGCCATGGTATCATGATGTATGCAACAGTTTTGATTATTTTTTAATAACAATCTAAACAAAATGAAAGGAGACATTGTAGTGACTAACCTACAGAGAATTTCAAAAGCTGCAGCTCATTTCAGCTTTATTGTGCTGATAAAGTGAGTTTTAGCTCATTTTAAGCTATGGTTTAGTTTCTCTGCTTTCATACTGTCACAGTTGAAAATGCAGAACAACAGGGATAGGACCCTAATGCATAATATTACAAGTATCTGGATGATTTTAGAGGGTTTTTTTGTAGGTAATATAGGTTGTAGAAACTCAAGTAAACAGAGACTATGAACAGGCGAAGACAGGCTTAAATAAGGCAGTTGGATGGTGACAGGGAGCCAGGTAATATTGTAACTTATGTTCTGACAAAGGAAGTGGACAAGTATATGTGGAGAGTGGCTGATGAGGGAATGAGATGCAGGTGAGGGAATGAGATGCAGGTGAGGGGTGGGCGGGGAAAGGCCAGACAGAAAGTCTGATTATGAAAGTTGGAACAGGTGCTGTTGGTACCTGTACATGTGGTTAGATATGTAAATTGTAATCCCTGTAAATGTTGCTGTATGATGTCCTTTTGTTGTTCTGTTGTTTATGTTTTTATGTCTTCTTGTGGAACCTACTGCTGCAGGTCTCCCTTGAAAAAGAGATCATTGATCTCAATGGGACTTTACCTGGATAAATAAAGGTTTTGAATTGAATTGAGTAGATGGGTGATGGAGTCACTAATAGGGAAAATAGGTCAAATCTATGGGAAACTGGTTGAGGGAAGGAAAACAAGCAATTCAGCAGCTAAGGAATAGAGGATGTGTGTCAAATAGGAGGACAGAAAAACAAATGTTGCACCAAACAGAAGAAAAACACAGTAAGTGACCATAGGGTGTAAAATATATGGACATCATCAAAGTGACGTCAACCAGGTTTCATCGGAGATGTTATATGTGGCTATGGATGTTGCCATCATTGCAGTGCTGACTCCGCTTAACTGGGATATTCCAAAACTGGGTGGGGTTGCAGCTGTTTTTAGCTACAGGTTAAGTGTGTTACATTAACAACTATTACCCTATTTTTGCTCCATCTTAAGCATTATAACGGCATTAACAAGTGATAGCAGCTATATGGTTGTGCCCTCACCTTTTACTATGTAATGGACAATTATTACATCTGGTATACACCCCTTTATAGTCTATGATAATCTGACCACTGTTTGTTGTCTTTCCTGAATCTGGCAACATTCTCAGATCACAGCAAATGAAAATAGATGGTTTTGCAGATGATATAAAAAAATTGGAATGATGACCAAAAATATGAAAATAAGACCAAGGTTTTCGAAAAATATCAGTTTTCTTTGAAGGTGGCAGGAAAGCAGCGGCTGTGTTTAGGGCTGCTTCAATCATGCCATCAAGTTGATATTGTAAATGCAAACGGGAGGACCGGCGGAATAAAAAAAGACAGCATTGAAATTGAAAAGGGTCTGTTTGGGTGTTAGAATATGACTCAAAGGAGAGTCATAAATGCAGGTGCCTGTGTGTGTATGCAGGCACGTATGTGCTCCATTGAATGTGCAAAGGGATGTATTTGTGTGTTCAAGGGTGCATGTGTCGCATTAGAGTATGAGGTAAGTAAGTTGTTTCAGGCACATTAGCCAGTCAGTAATTTGGGTTGATTTCAAGTACGAACAATTTAGTGCCAATGAATTCAACTGAGAGCTTTTCATCTATTTTTGGGTGGTTTGTGAGTATGTGAAGGTGCATGTTTCCTTAAGATAAACCTAGGTGGACAATTCGAAAGAGTCTTGACATATCGCAAAAAAGGGTTAGGGTCTGAAGCTTGTCTGAGTGAAAGAATGTAAACATAGAGATAAAAGCAGTGGAAAAAGCTTGTGTGAAGGTTGAAAAGCAGAACATTAAAGAAGGGTTTCTATCTCACACAGGCTCCGCCCTCTACTGGACTCTACAGGTACTCCACTCATCAATGATATGCGAGCGTTCACTCACTAAAGTTGTATAAACGTAGCCGGCCAATCAGGGCGAACCTACCTGAATGCGCCCGCAGGTCCACGGTATATAAGGCGGCTGCGCCTCCTGACCGTCAACCTTTTTCTCTTTAGCGAGCAGCAACACAGAGAAAGGTGGAAACGTTTGGAAGAAAAATAAAGAGTATACCTTCATGGAGTCGCCAATCCTCGAGACCAGAGCCTGTCCTTCGTGCCCCGGCTTGATAGCGGGCGCCGATCCCCACCACCTCTGTTTTGAATGTTTGGGGCCTGACCACGCCGTGTACGGAGTGAAGCCTTCACCTCCTGCTCTGACTGCCGGGTGCTTCCACAGCTCAGACGCCAGCACCGGTGGGAGCCTTTCCAGAAGCATTACGTCTCCCCGCGTGCTGGTGACACAGACGACCAGGAGGAGCTCGATGTGGTGGAGATGGGGGACCAGGACATGGCCGGGGAGGTGCCATTTACGTTCGCCATTCCAGCAGCACGGATGACTCCGTTTCTCTGTGAGGAGGATGACGAGGACTCCTCGTTGTTGGGCAATTCCACAAAGGTCCACCGCCCAGGTCTGTCCGCCAGGACGTCCCCCTGGTGATGACCATGGCAGCGGAGCGTGTAGGACTACCGCTCCCCTCACCATTGCCGCCGAGACCGGTGAGCCGCCTCCACCAGGGGTTCAACGGCCCGGTCCGCCCGGAGCAGCCAGCCTTCGTTTCGCCCCCGTTGCCAGATAACTGGCAGTGTGTGGAGGCGTTTAGCAAAAGTGCTCCACATTCAGACGGAGGAATGCACCAGGTTCGACTGTCTTTCTAGTAGTGCTGTAGCCCCATCCACGTCAGGTGTTATGTATGCTAGCAGCAACACAGAGTTAACTCAATTATACAAACATGGGTTAATGATTAGAGGTAACTGAGTTATTTATTTTGTTAAAGTTTCAGCTATTCTGTTTACAGTGCTGTCATCACATTATTTAATACGATGTGTTAAAACACTGTTGTTTCTTTTGATGTGAAATATTATGTAGCCTCTTTAATTTAAATAAAAAGCTATGTTAATTTTGTTCAAAATGTGTTTAGTTAATTTAATAATATATGTATTTTTGAATCAAGTATTCATCTTTATTGTCTTCATTGTTATTTTCCACATGCCTAAAACAACCTCAAGCTAAATCTAAAAGTTGATGGCTAAATAAGAGCGTTTGAGAAATTGTGCAAGGCATAATAGTCCGAATAGTCGTTTCATTAATCGATATAATCGATTATCAAATTAGTCGTTTTTGCAGCCCTTGTTAGGAAACACACCTCACCTAGTGTGATAGCTCCAGTCAGTGCATTTCACCGTCTGTGTATCATATGCGTTCAGGGACCTCAGTAGAAAATCGGCCCTTTCTGTGTCAGCACCCCATGGGCCAAACTTCCTTTTTTGGAGGGTTTGGCGGCGGAGTGGGCTGCCAGAGAGTACATGTACCACAGCTTCATAGCTGCTGCTTGCACGTCCCCTAACAGAGTTTTATGGGAAATGGAAGCGCAGCTGTGTGCTGACAGAGTGGATGGACAGGACACTCAAGACTGGGTTACGTAGGCCTACTCCAGTTCTGCAGCGCCCCTCCTCCATTAGAGAGGCAAATGTATCATCCCAGGAGGAGACCCTGGTGCAAAAACAGGCTGTGTCTGTGCACACCCAGGACAGGGAAAAGGGGCTTTATTCCATGTACTTCCTGGTTTCCAAGAAGACAGGGGAATTCCGACCCATTCTGGATATTCGCAGCCTGAATCAGCACATTGCCTGCAGAACATTATATATGTTAACCATAAAACAATTACTGGAACTAGTGCAGCCAGGCGATTGGTTCACAACCATCGACCTGAAGGATGCTTACTTTCATGTCGTATTTGCGTTTTGCCTTCCAGGGGATAGGCTACGAGTACAACAGCCGAATATATAATATACTGCGTTTAACTACAAAAACCACGTAAGTGTGTTGCTGACCTTAGCGGAGAAATGCAGAAAAGTGAAATGATTTGAATCAAATTGTTACAGCTCAAATGCATTGCAATGACTTCCATATTAAAAAAAGACTTAGGCTACTCCCTATCCCCACGCACATTCAGCAAATGTGTGGCCACAGCGCTTCAGCCACTTTGAGACCATGGCATGAGGGTTTTCTTTTATCTGGATGACCTCATAGTCATGGCCAGGTCCAGGGAATGGGCAATGTTCCACACAGCCCAATTGATCCTTCACCTAACCAAGTTGGGATTTGCGGTCAATTGGAGGAAGAGCAGTCCCATACCTCACCAGCAGGTGGAGTATCTGGGGATTTAGCTCGATGTAGGCAGACTACGTGCCACCCTGTCAGAGAGCAGACAGGCATCCCTCTACCTAGGGGCCCCGTCTTCCTATGCCGCTCGCTGAAGGGGGTGTAGGGTGACAGTCAGGAGGCGGAGCTGCCTTATATACTGTGGGCGCATTCAGGTAGGCTACGTTTATACAACTTCAGTGTGTGAACGCTTGCGTATCATTGATGAGGGGAGTACCCATAGAGTCCAGTAGAGAGCTCCGCCTGTGCTTATAGTACTACGGTTACAATACGTAACCCCCCGTTTCATCCACATCCAACAGTACTTATGTGCAGTAGAAATATATCTTTATAATCAATTTTTGCGACGATGTTTGTGAATGACGCAAAGGACTGTACTACGTGTAAAAGCTTTACCTCACCCTCGGTGCTTTTATTCTGAGCTGTTGAAGTCATTACACTCAATCTGAGCACGGATATGATTGATTTTTGCTGTATGAACAACAGCAGCACTGGGCTTGTTTGGCTCCAAGCATTTCATAAAAACTACCAAAACATCCACTTTATTCCGTACTCCGTGCTCCTGACTAATGTGTTATTGCATTTTCTCATGAAGAGTTTCACTACGCCGAGAGACAGGGCAAAGCATAATGTGAACTTTTTCAACCCATTCGCTATGTTAAAGTAAAGACGCTTCTTAATCGGTACCTGGAGATACTCTGATTCTACTCCGGCTGCTGTTATATAAACAAAAAATAAAATGTTCATGAACATTGTAGGAAAGGTGTTCTATTGGGCCATGGAAGAACACATTTTAGAGCGGATACAACATTTTTTTACTTTCATTGGCGTTTTAGTATGGTGTTGGTGTTCTCTCCAAAGTAGAAGTAAGTCAATATTGTAATAAAGAACAGTACTTCTCCACCACTTAGGGACGATTGTTCCTATTGGTGTTGCCATAGTTAACCCGAAGGTCCCCGCCGGCGGGTACTTTAGTTTTTTTGTTCACGACACTGTGTCTCAGGGGATCTTAATATTTAAGAACCTATTCATGTGTTATACCAGATTAACGGGAATAATCTCAGCTAACTGACGATACAAACCATTTTTACCAAAACAAAACACAAGTCTCATAAGAAGCATCTAAATTACCCCTGAGCGAAAAATTCTAACCTATTACTGCACCGATAATCACTCCTAGCTCCCTTATTACTTATCCTAGGTGCACATCCAACACATCGTATATATATATATACACAGTGCAATAATTATTTCATGCTAAATGAAGCTCTGTTGCTTGGATATCACTAGATCCTATTACAGCGTAATATAAGTACATAACGATTGATGTGTACATTAGCATAATTACTAGCTAGCCGCTAGCTGCTAACTGCCGCCACGTTAATATCAAATCCATCATAATAACAAATCATTACCATGCTGTCATGAACGCGCGGTTCTGTAACTTACGTGTACGCAAATTGACGTGCTTGATGTGAACGAGCATTTTGGTTAAAGTTGCGCATGCACTATGAGCCCACATACGGTTACTTCTCAGGCATGCCGGGTAATCCGTGACGTTTCGCTCTCTCAAAAGTAGGGCCATTTTATCATCATGCGCTAATGAGCAACTCTCATAGGAATGAATGAGGCCCCGCCTCCCATGCTGTATCCAGTTCTTATTATACATCCATGGCTAGGATGCACAGAGAGGCCACCATTTTGTTTTAACATGAGTGTGTGCGGGACGATTTCCCTTGGATTCTATTGGCTCTAACGGTCAGAAAGAGATGTCACATGTCAAAATCGAATAAGGGGGGCCAGAGATATGGAAAATCCACCCAAATGGCCCCAGAAAAGGTATTTTTTGCTAAATCTGTCTAAAAAGGTCAAATATCACTTGTTCAATCTTGATACAGGGTACTTATTATATGTTGTACTTTGGATTCCTAAAGCTTTTAGTCTACTAACCCATCATCCAAGGTTAGTTTTCACTATATATAAGTACAACATATTTTTTGGACGGACACTATAATTTACAGTTTTTTACCATGTTCAATCTGAATTTTCTTTCAAATAAAAAACATCTATATTGATTCTGACTTTTCTACATCCAACTCACATGTTTATCATTACTTTGAGAAAAAAGATTATTAATTTAACCCTTTTAGAAGGGAAGATATGGTCATTTTGTTCTGGGAATGTCATTTTCGAGCCTGAAACCTGAAAAACAGGCTTGGAGCCTAACACAAAACAGTAGATGTTCAGATGGGATTTGTTGTCTTACTCATGAATTGCAGCAATCAACATGTTGCAGATAACTGCTTGTTTTCTTCCTAGGGTTCAAGTAAGAAGTCCCATCTCGACTGGTTTCTTCTCACACAAAAATATGCATTTCCTAAGAGCCATATCAGAATGTTTACACAGCTCATTACTTGGAAGTGTTGAGGGGCAAGGGAGTAAATCAGAAAGAAGGCCCAAAGAGAGCCTCCGATCATCCAAAATAAATCAAAAATGGATTTTGTGGTGAGTTCAGGTGAACTCTTATTCTCTCGCTAGCTTCCAGCAGCTGTCGATTTGGCTCATCTGTATTACAAGAATGAAAAGCTAATTTGGCTACAGCAGCTGTTTAGCTCAAACTTGCTGAGAACACCTTGTAGTTAGATCAAACAAACTGCTCCTGAATTCATTTGTGAATCGCACCAAGGAGGAAAACCAACCTGATGGTTTGAAATGTCTTTGAAACATATTCGTAATGAGACTGAAAGTTAAACAGAAGTTAGTGAAACAATCCATTGAATAGCTTCCCATCAAAATCCTGTACTACCTCAGCAGATGGAGTTGTCCCAGTTGTCCTACTTTGAAAGTGCGATTTGAAAAAAAAATCTGAATAATCTGTATCATATACCCAAATCCCATTGGTGTATTTGACCACCTCTTCAAATCTGCAGTAAACCCTGTTCCTCCTAGTTTTCCTTTCTCGTTCTTTTCTCTACCACAGAGGTATTTGTCTTTGATTGATGTGTGCTTTTTCCCGTAATTTCTCCTGGGGTTGTAGAGCTAAGAGTAACATCAGTAGTCTCAGATATGTAAACTAACCGTTGCAATTTATTTTTAATAAAGTACTGCAGAGATCCAGATCAGCAGTGTCTGCATATAACGATGCGGGAACAAATGCTTCAATTTCTTGAAAATGAAACAACACCTTACAGAATTTGTTAGAATAACTGAGAATGGTTTTGTTAACTTTTTGGATCAATAGGCGTTCCCCCTCAGATATTTCAACGGAGTCAGTAAAGCACTTCAACATTCACAAAAGGTGGTTGCTCTAAATGGTGGGTGATGGCTGAAGACAGGGCGGCTCATTCGTAGGAAATTCAGTTCAGAGCAAACCTCATGAAAAAGGACTATTAGGGAGTGCTGAGGAAAGGATATGAGCCTTTGATACAGCCTCAACTCCCTTTACCTGAGTTAAAGGTTTTCTGCACTCACTGAATAACTTTTCACAGCCCATAGAGAAGAGAGACGTGGACTTAATCACCACAGAGTGATGTGCAAAGAGGTTGAAATACACTCTGAAGTGGACCATGGACTGGCCTTTTCAGAAAGTTCTGTGGTGAAATTGCACAGTTCATTTATATGGAATAAAAGGCTTGAACACAATCTAAAACTGCATAGTGAGACACCTCCTCTTTTTAAAGAGGGTGTGACTGATGAATGCAAAGTGTTGAAATGTGGAAAGTTGCAACACTTCAATACAACGTTTTTTAAGTTTTGCGGAGCTTTTTAATGAAAAGGGGAACAAAATGAACATCATTCTCTTTTTGATTGAGTTTACTATTAGCAACATGCTAATAGAGAATAAGATTGCCCCCTCCCAAACTTGTACCCAGTGTCTTGGGCTTTTATTGTGAAAGGTCTTATGGCCTAGTATTCGCTGCTTTCGTCAATGTTGTGGTCATAAATATAGAAATGCAGAAGTACATTTTGATGTGTCATCCAAACTCAAAACATGATCAGTTTATGTCAAGCCCCTTGTTCCAGCAAAATGAATCACGTTTAAAAAAAGCCATGTTATATCCACTTCTTGTGTGAAAGTACTCACTAGTAAAAAATGCACAACAATCTACTTCGGGGACATAACACCTACAAAAAAACAGTCGTCTTGTATTCTTATCTGTATACTAGAGGACTTCTGATATAATTGTTCTATTAGCCTGGTCCTCTCTAATTAAACTTTAAAAGCTATGAACTGATAAAATGATTTAAATGTGCCTCAGGTGATGTGAGACATGGAGGATGTGAATCACTGCGTTCCAATAGAGCAAAGTTCAGGGAGCGGTCACTGCATCACGGCTAAGGGAAGTCCTCAGCTGTGTATTTATGAGTGTCTCCAACTATACCTCTGTGTGCCTGGCTGGTAAGAAGAACACATTTTCCGGTCCGCTTGTTCACCGGCTTCCTTCAATTAAGGCAGGGGTCAGTGAGAGGGCTCCACTCTGACATCAATTCTGACCAAGCGGGCAGGAGGCCACTGTCGCACCGGGGAGCAACTTATCTTGTTTGCGTGTGCCTGAGTGTTTGCTGATGATGATTTATCGGATACAGCTTAGAGCTTGTGATACAAGTTTGAGATGTGGCTTCTACACCATCAGAGGACCCGAGAGGAAAACACTTTTATTTGTATATGCACTGCACATATTGCACAAGCTGTAAACTACTTGAATCTAAAGATTATCATTAAATCAAAATATACCATAAACACCTTAGAAGCTAGGGTTGTTAAAAATCGATATAGGGGATATATTTCTGCCTCGCTGATTAAGAGGTGTGTAAATCTAAAAATCATTATCTAAAATGAGGTGGACTGTAACAACTTGTAAATAAGCCACCCAAAGGTCAGCAGTACAAATGTATTTGCTATTGTAATGGAAAATCTATATGCTGCATGTGGACAAACAATAACTTTTGTACCAGAGTTTGATTTGGCGATTTGTCTTATATTCCACAAATCCCATGAAAGGACCAAAACAAAAAAACAACTAACTTAGAACACTAAAACACTAACAAGAATTTCCAGTGGAAACCCAAGCCTGATTTTTCTGAGCTTTTTACTTCCATTGTCCAAAAACAAATCAATGAGCCACTGTTGCACTGGGCCACATGCTCCTTCACTGCCATGAACAAGGCCACTGTAGTTTTTAGTCACACACACACACACACACACACACACACACACACACACACACACACACACACACACACACACACACACACACACACACACACACACACACACACACACACACACACACACACACACACACACACACACACACACACACACACACACACACACACACGTATTTCCAGTTACTTTACATTCAGTATAAAATCACAGACACACATATACATATGCTACATCTGATTACAAAGTGTCATCTGTACAGGACGGTAAAATAATAACAGGCACACATAAATAAATCTATGACAAAGTCTCACCTGTACAGAACAGTATGATACAATAATCGATGGCAAAATCATGTCACTGTAAATGTCTCCGTTGTGGGACGAATAAATGATTAATTTAATCATCTACACATGTAATCTCATTTTTACACACCAAAATAACGTTAACACAGAGTAAACATTTGCTAATTTGTCCCAAGAAAAAGTTCATGACTATCGATAACAAATATATATCAATAAACCTATTGTTCATTTTCGCGGTATTCCCCACACATTGCTAGTACACTATTACTGTAATATTTACACTTACCCATGTCCAAATGGATCCTTGTTGTTGTCGTTGTGTTCTTCTTCTTCAGAAGATACCCAGTTGATAATAGTCCCCAAGAAATATATTATTTACTACATTTTGAGTAAAGGTTTTCTAAAACTACAGTAGAGTGCCACATTTTTTTTCGAAAAACTGTTGTATTTTTACCTAAACATTGTACTAAACTTTTCACTAGCAAGGGCCATGCCATAAAACAATTTCATTAAAGATTTAATAAAGGAGGTACAATGAATGGACATAGAGGTTGGTGTGAAGGTGGATGACAAATGGCGTCCGTTAGGCTGGTCAGGAGGAAGTACTGACGCCCAGGCAGAGGGACACTTATGGCGCATTTCCACTGCAGCGGGTAGCCCCGTTTAAGCGTCCTGGCCAGTTTTTGGTGGCCTTTCCATATAGCGTAGCACCGGCTAGCGGGTACTTTTTCCGGCCCCATAAAATCGTGGTTCTATCAGGCCAGGGCTGAACTAGTGACGTCAACACTCTCGACTGCTGATTGGTCAGAGAGAATCGTCACAAGATGGCGCGCGAGATCATCCCTAGCGTCGCATATATATATATATATATAGCATTTTTGTAAACGGAGGAGCTACAAAAATGGCAACGTCAAAGAAAAGCACACCGTGGTCGACCGAAGAGGTGAAGACGTTCCTACATCTCATTGGGAATGATAAAATCCAGCGGGAGCTCGACGGAACAACTCGAAATATGAAGCCGATCGCCCCGCCTACACTGCGTTGCTACCCCAGGACCTAAACTGTGATGGAAATGCGCCACGGCCTCGGACGGCCAGCGAGGCAGCCCGAGGATGCAAAACCCCTGATCCCACCATAAGCATCTGCGCTGCGTCTGCGCTGCGTCTGCGCTGCGGCTGCGTCTGCGCTGCGTCTGCGCTGCGTCTGCGCTGCGGCTGCGCTGCGGCTGCGCCGCGCTGCGACCTCCTCCTGCGTCATAACCCACCAGGCGTGTTTCAAAACGTTGTGGAAGCGGAGGGTCGTGTGTGCAGCCTCGCAGTTGTTGTTGATTTTGGAATATTTCCTGGACATTTGTACAAGTAGTAGGCTACGTAGTTAAATAGTTTATGTTTGTGTTTGTTTAAATCGTGTTTATTGTTGTTATTTCCTATTTTGTTGTGTTGTAGACTACAGACACAGTTAATAATAATTGTAATAGTCCAGTTATAAACGACATGAATCAAGATGTGTTGCTGTATTTTAGTGGTAAAAAAATATGCATTCATCATCATAATTATTCTATATATATATAATTTACAGTGCCTGTAAACCGGAGGAGAACGCTGGCATGTATTCTCCTACTTGAAAGACGGTGGTGGGGGGGGAGGAGAAGGAGCCGGTTTTGGGTGCACCCCCTCAACCAGCAAAGCAGACAACAAGGTGATTTTCATCACTTCCTGCCTGCGCCGCGCTGCGCCGCTTCAAAAATAGGATTCATCCTATATTTTAGAAATTCCTTGCGGCGAGGAGCTTCTGGGACGCTTCGAGCCGCGGCACAGCGGGTCTGGTGGAATAGCACCCATTGACTAGAGTGGCCGCGATCGCTAAAAACGCCGCAGCGCAGACGCTCCTGGTGGGATTAGGGGGTTAGGGACGCTGAAACGGGGCTACCCCGCTGCAGTGGAAATGTGCCATTAGGGTGGGTGTTCTGCCCTTACAGCGTGTATCCCATTGTGTAGCTAGACAGTTAGCTAACATTTAAAAGTCCTCCAATAAAGATGCAAGGTTTGCTTTCTTGACTTTACTGTTCTTCTTTTACTTTGTAAAACTGTAACAATACAGAAATAAAACACATTTAAAAGTATGCAGGCTTTACACATATAAGTAGCACTGTACAAAAGACACACTACTATTAAAAGGAGTTAGCCCCCATTAGCATCACTATTTCGCTAGAAATAGCACAGATCACCATTAGCTAAATTAGCACACATTAAACTAGCTTCAGAAAAAAGGTTTCAAACATTCTGCACATAACACATCCAAATTCCACATTAATAACTCACAGACAAATAGTCTCAAAGGCTCAAGCATCACAGACACGAATATAGTTTACATGACGTCTCTGCTCCTCCATGTGTTAATAATCTCCATGCTCCGTTCACAAAGATCCTCACAAAGCAGCGAGCGCTCACTCTGACACGCCCCCAGCAAACCAACAAAACCAAGTAGTGCTCACTCTGAGACAAAAAACATGTCCCAACTCTATAAACATAGAAATAGGCAGCACAGTGGGGTTCCGTCTAAATGCATTTCTGCTAGAGCTGATTACGGGCCCAAAAAGGTACCTCGAATGAGACGTTTAGAAAAGTATGCACAGGTTGAATGGGAAGGGATCAGGGGAGACAGGTAGAGAGGAGGAAATGGTGAAGAAGTAGGGATGAAGGGATGTAGGAAGTAAATGGTTTATGTGTAGAGGGTTGAATGCATGTGGGGGAGGATAAAGGGATGAAGGGAGTGAGGGTTGTTGGGATAAATGGGTCCATTGGTGGATGAGTAAGGATATGTGGCGTTTGACTGGTGGAGGGGTGTGGGTCAGGAAGAAGGGTTGAGTGGATGAAGGGATGTAGGGATAAATGGTTCGATTAGTGAAGGGGCGAAGGGATGTGGGTCGGGAAGGAGGGATGGGAGGATGAATGGATGAAAAGGTTGATTGGTGGAGGACTGAAGGGATGTGGATAAGGAAGAAGGGATTAAGTGTTTTATTAGTGGAAGGCTGAAGGACTGTGGGTCAGGGAGAAGGGATGAAGGGATTTACTGTCCGGATGAAGGGGTCGATTGATGGAAGGGTGAACAGATGTGGTTGAGGATGAAGGGATGATGGGAAGGGGAATAAAGGGTGGGTAGAGAGAATTTAAGCAAATGGTGGTCGGATTGGGTTGAGGGAGGACCATTCTCCCAAACCTTAGTTAAAACATGTTTTACTTAATTTAAAGAATCTTACACTATCAGTGAGCAAATGGTATTTGTTATACGAGACATTACCACATAACCTTTATTAAAATAAACTAATAAATGAATTGAATTAATTGCTATGATTGTTGCATTAATATGCATTTTATATTTATATTACATGAATAAAATTAGTAGGAAACCTGCCCAGCAGCTCGCATAAGAAAACCATAGACTCTACCCATCAAGAAAATATTGCATCTACCATCTGAATACGCATATATTTTCCTCGCAAGTTTATCTTAAACAGAAAAGGCCTAAAAATACCTTACATTTATCAGATGTTCAAAAAAACAAATCAAAATGAATGCTAATGTTGCTCCGTATCTGCTGCATGTGCAAATGAGCAGCTGTTTGCTTACAGTGTGGGCTTTTACACATTAGCGTTAACACGTCAATGTGTTTACTAATTATTCTGCTTAAGTGAAAGCAGCAATTACTAAATATGTAAAACTGTTGACTGAAAAATGAAGTTATATAAGAAAGTTAAGGCACTGTTAAGTATGAGTTTTGTAATATTAGTGTTTTGATATCTGAGATCATATTTATTATAGCTAGATTAGTACTGATGAAATAACCTTTTTTTATTTTGAATTTATTTTATTATAACTAAATTACAGTGACTCGTTAAAAGATAATATAATATAATAGGGATACTATGATATCCGTGGTAATACTATTCATGTGTTTATCCTATTAACATATAGCCTACTATGAAAAGGTTGACATGTCAAGTATAATATAATATATTTACTGCACATCTTTCAGCAAAGTGTGCTGGTGGGGTTCTCTCTGTTCGTAAGCAGCAACCTAAGGATAAACATTTTAATGACCGTATATTTTAAATTTGACATGGTCATTGTCGAATTAATGTAATGTGGTCCAATATCTGCTTAAGTGCTTCATACATAATACATTTGTGTTTGATGCCTCTAGCATGATGAGAAATAAATCAAATCAAATCAAAGTTTATTTATAAAGCAGATTTAAAAGCGATTTTTGGTCGGGCCAAAGTGCTGTACATGGAATAAATACTACAATCACAATAAAATACAATAAATTACAACAGATGACCTCACATGTACCTCATTCACACCAACGCAACTCCGGTTCAAGCTACGTGCTAGAGCTTTTCAGGTTCAGAACCGGTTCTTCGGTTTAGCTCCGGCTCTTTTCACACCGCCCAGAGTCCAACTGGTGCTGCGTCATTGCGTCATCGTTTGCGTCATGACGTAACCGTTTGCGTGCCTGCTTCATAAAGCCAAAGCGCGCGGAAACCCCTCACAGCTGACACCGACAACAACAACAATGGCCGATTGTGCTCCAGCTTCCTCTGTACCTCTTCGGAAGACCAGAATCCCAGTAGGTAGCTGGTCTCTTCAGTTGACCACTGCTGCTTGTTAAGTTTCTCCATCGTTGTGTACAAACTGGATAACACGCCGACTTTTGGTTGTTGTTTTTTACATTACATTACATTACATTGCATTTAGCTGACGCTTTTATCCAAAGCGACTTACAATAAGTACATTCGACCAGGAAGACACAACCTTGAGGAAAACAGAATCATATAAGAACATCAGGTTTCAAAGAGCCAATCGTTTCAAGTGCTGCTCAACTGGCTAAGCCAGTCCTTTATTAGTATATAAGTGCTCTGTTAGCAGTTCTTTGTTAGTCATTCTATCGCTCGAAGTGGAGTCGAAAGAGATGAGTTTTCAGTCTGCGCCGGAAGGTGTGTAAGCTTTCTGCGGTCCTGATTTCAATGGGGAGCTCATTCCACCATTTTGGAGCCAGGATAGCAAACCCACGTGTTTTTGCTGATGGGAACTTGGGTCCCCCTCGCAGCGAGGGTGCAGCGAGTCGTTTGGTTGATGCAGAGCGTAGTGCACGTGCTGGGGTGTACGGTTTAACCATGTCCTGGATGTAGGAAGGGCCAGATCCATTCGCAGCATGGTACGCAAGTACCAGTGTCTTGAAGTGGATTCTAGCAGTTACCGGAAGCCAGTGGAGGGAGCGGAGGAGCGGCGTGGTGTGGGAAAATGTTGGAAGGTTGAAGACCAGACGAGCCGCTGCATTCTGGATGAGCTGCAGAGGTCGGATGGCACATGCAGGTAGACCAGCCAGGAGGGAGTTGCAGTAGTCTAGGCGTGAGGTGACGAGAGCCTGGACCAGAACCTGCGTCGATTTCTGGGTCAGCTGTGGGCGTATCTTCCTGATGTTGAAAAGCGTGTATCTGCAGCAGCGGGTTGTAGCAGCGATGTTTGCAGTAAACGACAGGTTGTTATCTAGGATAACACCCAGATTCCTTGCAGTCTGAGTCGGGGAAACAACAGAGGGGCCGATGTTGATAGTTAGGTCAAGAGAGGGACAATCTTTTCCCGGAAGGAAAAGCACTTCAGTTTTGTCAAGGTTGAGCTTGAGATGATGAGCGGACATCCACTGAGAGATGTCAGCTAAACAAGCAGAGATGCGTGCGACGACCTGGGTCTCTGAGCGGGGAAAGGACAGAATTAATTGGGTGTCGTCAGCGTAGCAGTGGTATGAAAAACCATGCGGGCTAATGACAGATCCGAGCGAGTTTGTGTACAGGGAGAAGAGGAGAGGACCAAGAACAGAGCCCTGAGGGACCCCTGTAGTTAATTGACAAGGGTCGGACTCAGACCCTCTCCAAGTAACCCTGTAGGTGCGGTCTTTGAGGTATGAGGTGAGGAGGGAAAGTGCAGAGCCTGAAACTCCAAGTTCTTGGAGAGTGCGAAGGAGGATCTGATGATTCACCGTGTCGAATGCAGCAGACAGGTCCAACAGGATGAGGACAGAGGAGAGGGAGGCTGCTTTAGCAGTGTGCAGTTCCTCAGTGACAGCAATGAGAGCAGTTTCTGTGGAATGACCTGCCTTGAAACCAGACTGGTGCGGATCCAGAAGGTTGTTCTGATGGAGATAACAGGAGAGTTGTTTAAAGACAGCGCGTTCAAGTGTTTTAGACAGGAACGGGAGGAGAGAGACAGGCCTGTAGTTTATAACATCAGACGGGTTGAGAGTGGGTTTCTTCAGGAGAGGGTTTACTCTCGCCTCCTTGAGACTGTTTGGAAAGTGACCAGAAGTTAGAGAAGTGTTGATGAAATGGGTGAGAAACGGTAGAATATCAGGAGCGATAGTCTGAAGGAGGTTTGAAGGGATAGGGTCCAGAGGACAGGTGGTAGGGCGGGCAGAGGTAATGAGGGTAAGAACCTCACTTGGAGAGAGAGGGGAAAAGGAGGTTAGTGTGCCGGTTGAAGGTGGCTCAGGTGATCCGGCGGTGAGTAGGGGTGAGTCAGAGAAAAGAAGAGCGAATGTCGTAAACCTTTTTTTCAAAGTGGTTAACAAAGTCGCTTGACAGAAGGGAGGAGGGGGAAGGGGCTTTGGGGGGGTCCAAGAGGGTGGAGAAGATGGAAAATAGTTTTTTAGGATTGGAATAGGAAGATTGGATCTTATCTTGAAAGAAAGTGCTTTTTGTCTGAGAGATGGAAGCAGAGAAAGAGGAGAGGAGAGCCTGATAGGTTAAGAGGTCGTCACGGTGTTTGGATTTCCACCATTTCCGCTCTGCTGCCCTAAGGACGGTTCTATTAGCACGCAGTGCGTCATTTAGCCAGGGAGCAGGAGGGGACTGACGAGCCTGCCGAGATGTGAGAGGACAGAGAGAGTCCAGAGAGGATGAGAGAGTAGAGAGGAGAGTTTCTGCAGCAGAGTTTGGAGGCAGGAGTTGGAACGAGTCAGAGGAAGGGAGGGCTGAGAGCACCGAGGAGGCAAAGGTAGAGGGGGAGAGGGAACGAAGGTTACGGCGGACAAGTGCAGGATGAGAAGAGATTCGTTTGTTATGTTTGGAAAGGGGTAAAGAGAATGAAATGAAGAAGTGATCGGAGGTGTGGAGCGGGTTTACAGAGAGGTTAGAAGTAGTGCAGTTCCTTGAGAATATGAGATCGAGGACATTGCCAGCTTTATGAGTCGGTGGGGACGGAGACAGTGAGAAAGCAAAGGTGGTTAACAGAGATGTTAGTTCGTCTATCTTCCCCGTCTGGAGGTTGAAGTCTCCGAGAAGTACAGCGGGAGGGCCAGTTTCAGGGATGTGTGAGAGGAGATGATCTAATTCATCCAAGAAGTCCCCCAAGGCTCCTGGTGGACGGTAGAGAACAACAAGGGTCAGTTGTATAGGATGGGTCACAGTGACGGCATGGAATTCAAAGGTGGAAGGAGTGAAGTTAGGTAGCTCGAAGAGGGAAAAGCTCCATTTGGGAGAGAGCAGGAGACCAGTGCCACCTCCTCTGCCAGTGGGTCTGGGTGTATGGGAGAAGGAATATGCTGTGGAGAGAGCTGCTGGGGTGGATGTGTTGAATGGAGTAATCCACGTCTCAGTGAGAGCAAGGAAATCCAGAGACTGCAGGGAGGCGTAGCCAGAGATGAAGTCAGCCTTAGGAACAGCTGACTGGCAGTTCCACAGGCCGCCTGAAACTAGATGCTGGATCTCAGTGGAGCACGTGGGATAGACGAGAGCGGGCCGGTTATAGCGATTAGTAGATACACGGGGCCAGTGATAATTGCGAGAAGACACATGAACAGGAATGGAGAAAATACACATGATTATAGCATGAGGGGCTAGAAAGCTAAACAAAAGAAAAATAAGAATAAGACACCAGTGATACTTAGCTCAAATTAGAGTAGGATTTGCCTCCTCTTTGCCACCCTCAGGACTCCACAGTCTTCGGCTGTCTGACGCTGCCGCTGACGCTCAAGAAACAGCTGCCTAAATGGACGCCTGATTGCTGAGTTCTCACAGCTAAGGTGCCACGCCCCTCTAGTTAGTTAACTCTCTACAGCTGATGGGCGACAACGCAGAGGGGTGCGTATTCAAATGCAGCCCAGACAGAAACTGGACGCAGTGACAGTTTCACGTGGACAGATCTGAGATTTAAATTCTCTCAAAAGTGCCCTTTTAGCTACAACAACTACAGAACAATTATACAGAGTAGAATAACTGAAATAGAGAAGTCTAATTAAACAAGATTATTACTTACAGCGGTTTCTGCGTCCGAGGAGGTGTAGCAGCCAGGTCAAAGGAGTACACTGAATTAACTAGTTTTTGAGACCGCTATTTAACTGCTTTGTCAGCTGAGAACTGGTTTCTCCAGCTGTTTCTACACGTCACGCACAATCAACGCAGAGGGGTGCGTATTTAAATGCAGCCCAGACAGAAACTGGACGCAGTGACAGTTTCACGTGGACAGATCTGAGATTTAAATTCTCTTAAAAGTGCCCTTTTAGCTACAACAACTACAGAACAATTATACAGAGTAGAATAACTGAAATAGAGAAGTCTAATTAAACAAGATTATTACTTACAGCGGTTTCTGCGTCCGAGGAGGTGTAGCAGCCAGGTCAAAGGAGTACACTGAATTAACTAGTTTTTGAGACCGCTATTTAACTGCTTTGTCAGCTGAGAACTGGTTTCTCCAGCTGTTTCTACACGTCACGCACAATCAACGCAGAGGGGTGCGTATTTAAATGCAGCCCAGACAGAAACTGGACGCAGTGACAGTTTCACGTGGACAGATCTGAGATTTAAATTCTCTCAAAAGTGCCCTTTTAGCTACAACAACTACAGAACAATTATACAGAGTAGAATAACTGAAATAGAGAAGTCTAATTAAACAAGAGTATTACTTACAGCGGTTTCTGCGTCCGAGGAGGTGTAGCAGCCAGGTCAAAGGAGTACATCCCGCCCCTGCCCCCGCCTCGACGTAAGCGTGACGTATGTGGTGCTTTTGCTCTGGCCGGACCATTTTTTGGTGCTCGAAATGAACCGGATTCCGGAGCTAAGAGGCTGCTCCGCTGCGGTGTGAACAGGAAAACCCGGTGCTTTTCAAGCTCCAGCTTCGAACCGGCCCTGAAACACTGTTGGTGTGAATGAGGTACTGGAGGGGCAGAGTGTTCCAGAGCCTAAGGCCAGCTGCTGCGAAGGCTCGGTGCCCTCAGGTTTTTGAGCCTGGTCTTGGGCACTATCAGCAGCAGCTGGTCAGCAGACCTTAAAGCTGGGGTGTAGCGCTGGAGGAGTTCAGCTATATACTGTAGGCCGGAGCCGAACCGAATTGGAAGCCAGTGCAGTGAGGCCAGAATTGGAGTGATGTGGTCACGCTTTTTGTAGACGTGCAGCTGCGTTCTGCACTAGCTGCAGGCGTTTAATTGACGCCTGGTCCATACCCACGTACAGAGCGTTGCAGTAGTCCAACCTCGAGGTAACAAAGGCGTTAATAACCCTTTCCAGGTCTTTAAAAGATAAAAACGACTTGGTCTTGGCCAATAGTCATATTTTAAAAAAGCAGGTTTTGACTACGCTGCTGACCTGCTTATCGAATTTAAAAGCGCTATTGAAGGTCACTCCAAGGTTCGTAACAGAGGGGAGGATATTATTTTTGAGGGAGCCCAGAATATCAACCTGGGAGGCTGGAGGTTGGGGTCCAAAAAAGATAACCTCAGTCTTGCTCTCATTGAGGTTAAGGAAATGTTGGCTCAGCCAGGATTTGACCTCTGCTAAGCAGTCCATCCATAGCTGTAATGAGTTGACATTTGAATTGAGTGGCAGATAGATCTGTACATCGTCGGCGTAGCAGTGGAAAGGGATGTTGTGTTTTGTGAGAATTGAACCTAGGGCCTCTTTTTCTACTGTATGTACTGTTATGACAGGCCCGTTGGCCACAACAGAAAAACCAGGAGAGACGCTCAAAGTTTCCAACAATCTCCGCACTTTATTCGGCAACACCAAAAAACAGCAGAGTGTGGACGAGGGGAAAGGATCACGGTCAGTTCCTCCGCAGCAGGCTTGGAGAGAGTCATGACGGGCTGTACCTCCGGGCAGCTGGGCTTTAAGTAGCACCTCCGGCCAGGTGTCCCCGATCACGCTGATTGGACCTGCAACAACATTCACACCCTCACAGGCCCCAGGCTCTGGGGCCGTCACAGTACAGTAGAACAAGGATGGGGCCCAGAATCGAGCCTTGGGGAACCCCACAGGTAAGAGGGGCTTTGGCAGAGGAGAAGGCACCTAGCTGCACTGAGAAGCTACGGTCTGTCAGGTAGGACCTGAACCATGCAAGGGCAGAGCCTGTGATGCCAGCGGACTGTTCGAGCCGCGACAACAGGATGCTATGGTTCACAGTGTCGAAGGCAGCTGTCAGGTCTAACAGCACCAGGACAGCTGGGCTACCTGAGTCGGCGGCTAGGAGCAGATCATTAAAAACTCTTAAAAGGGTTGTTTCAGTACTGTGCATGGGTTTGAAGCCAGACTGAAACTTGTCATGCATGCCATGCATGGTTAAAAAAGCTGGGCGTAGATTACTCGCTCCAGGGCATTAGATAAAAAAGGTAGCTGGGAGATGGGCCTAAGATTTGCGAGAATGGAAGGGTCGAGATTTTTCGTTTTAAGTAGTGGCTTGACCACGGCATGTTTGAAGGCAGCTGGGACACATCCTGAGCTAAGAGAAGTGTTTATAAGTAATAAAATACTTGCTCCAACTGATTCGAAAACATCTCTGAGAAGGCGAGAGGGAATGCTGTCTGAGGTGCAATTTGTCGGCCGCAGGTGAATGACTACATTCGAGAGAGAAGAGGGATACAGGCTCAAAGTGGTCGAGGACAGTAGGCCACAGAAAAGGAGCAGGATCTGGGGTAGCACTAGTGTGGGCTAGCCTAAGAGCAGATACTTTTTCAATAAAAAATGTAAGAAACTTATCACAGAGAGTAGTGGATGGCACAATTGGAGAAACATCACAGGGATTAATGATTGAGTTGAAGACATTAAAAAGAACCTGAGGTTTATGGCTGTTTTTGGAGATTAACAGAGAAATATGCTCCGTTTTGGCTGCTTTGACTGCCGTCTGGTAGTCGGACTGGCAAGCATGAAGGATTTATAAGGAGACATGGAGTTTATCCTTTTTCTCTCTGCACGCCTGCAAGCGCGTCTGAGAGCATGAGTACAGTCATTGAGCCACGGCTCTGAGGGAACTTTGGTGCGTCTAAGCGTAAAAGAAGCAACAGAATCCAGTATTAGGGTACATGTCGAGTCAAACATGGAGTTAAACTCATCAGCACTAAAAACACAGCTCACCTCTAATTTACAGATCGGAGAAGCATTAAAAACATCAGAGAACTGTGAGGCAGTCAAGAGGTTAATTGAACACAGACGACGCGCAGGGGCACGTGATTCGACTCCTGCGGAAGGGATCAAAGTTGTAAACAGAACCGGTAAATGGTCTGAGATACGCGTTGCTGCACAGATTTCATCCACAGATACAGAAAGTCCAAACGATAATACTAAGTCCAAAGTGTGTCCTTTTTCATGTGTTGGGCCAGCCACGGACTGAACGAGACCAAAATAATCAAGGAGATTTAAAAAGTCCCTAACCAGAGGTTTGGACTCGCAACACACATGGACATTGAAGTCTCCGGAGATCAAAACACGATCATATTTCACCATGATCCCAGACAGAAAGTCCGAAAAGTCAGTTATGAAATCATTATTGCACTTTGGCGGACGATACACGACTGCGCAGAGTATAGGCAAGACCGGGTTCAGTTCAAAAAGCTGCAACTCAAAGCTAGCATAGCTAGTTACAGGGTGAAGCAATTGGCATTGCAGGCTAGCTCTAAACACTAATCCAGATCACGAGAGGTGAAGAAGTCATTTAGCAGGAGCGTTTTGTTTGCTATCGACCTAGCATTTAGCAAAGCCATACAAAGTTTTCGCTCTGAGCTTGCCGAAGGTGTAGTGCGTCTCAGCTGACGAAGATGTGCGTGTTGAACGCCGCGCGGGCCGGTAGCAGTCAGTCGGGCAGGAGGAGCTGCCAGCGTGCCCAGAAGAGGCCGCAGCTCCGGAAAAACAGGGTAAATCCACCGATCCCTCACATGGCGTGCAGCGGGAGGGCCATGGCATCCGAGGCGTGGATAAGTCCCAGAAGAAGCCATATGCCTTAAGATGGACCAGTGCACCACCAGACTTTCCTCGTCGTGTAAAGCGCTTTCGGTGAGGCAGGATGCAGGGCAATCGGCGCAGGTAGGTGGGAATATCCGACAGTAGAGAGGGGACGATTTATGGTTGCCAGATGTAGGTTTGGGCAGCAATATCAACTCCAGTGAGGGTCTGAGGTGGAGGAGAGCTTGGCGATCGTAGACGAGCAGAGCAGAGACTTTCTGACAAACATAAAACAAAAACAGGATAGCTAAAGGTAGAGAGCTGATCGAGGGAGCGGCGAACCGACACAGGCACCATCTTCCCCTAATAACACATCATATTTTAACACCTTATAATTACACATCACAGTATACAATACAATACCATATTTTGGTTTTGACTTTCTGACAATGTGCGATGCCAGGCAGAATGCGCTGAAACCCTGGAGCCAGCTCAGCCCACTGTGCTGGCTAAAACACAACTGTTCGAAATAAATACAGTATCTGAGCTCGCCCTTGCAGTCAGATTGAACAGCGAGCCTGTGGTAGCTGAAATGATCACCCCAGTTTCCAAGGCCATCGGCTGTGGCTACATGATTCTAAAAATAGCTGGGTTAAACCTGTCACTCAAAATATCAGTGTGTCCCATAAACCTCAATAATGTTATTGTCAGAAGAGATGCTTTTGGCAACCCCTTTTAAAATGTATTTATGTATGATAGGAGCCCTCAGTGGGTAGCACAGTGACCTGACAATGTTCATGTTTAAAACAATTCAAATGTAATTCTTATCTGAAATAGCTTTGTTAACAAAGACAGTATCCAGCAACCATCATGATGAGTAATACGTAGGCATGCTATTGTCCAACCCCAACCTTATTATAATGTTCTTCTACGGTATTTCAAATCATGCATTGCGGAGACTGACTGTTATTATTTATTAAAGAGAAACTCACCAATGTGATGCAGATTCTCCATGGGATTCCAACAGGGTAATTGTTTAGGTCTATGATAATCTATTTTAATCAAATTTTCAGAGACAGAAAGCTCACATGACAGTCAGTCATGATCTACTAATTGAAAGAGAACAACAAGCCATGCTTTCAATCAGCTTTCATTACTTTGCCTACCAGGGGGGAATTGTGGGAAAAATGTATAATGGATTAATTACCGTGTGAATAAATCAGAGTTGGTAGACACTATAGGGATTATATTATAAGCTTTCCATTGTTGGGAATGAGATCCAAATATGTTCCTGGGCTAGTAAAACACTTGATCATGGGAATATTGAAAAAGGTTTAAAATCACATGTTCTGTTCATTCTGAATGTCAGAGATCCATTTCTATCGGAATTATAATGTACTGATGAGGGACAAAATCCACAGTCCTGTGTGTACAATTATATTAGCTATAGCTCATATGACGCTTTTGCAGTCGGATTTAGACAATAAGACAGATACTCTCCTTTTCCTCCCTTAAGTCTTCTGATCAGCACTGGAGGGAGAGGAAAACTATGTGTCAAGTTTGCAGTAAAAAGACTGCAAGTTGATTTGTTATAACAGTGGTGAAGTCATATTAACTTCAGTTGAACTTTGAAATGTACTTTTGCGCATAGCTAGGGCTGTAGATTATGTGTCATCCACTGGAAGCAAACCAAGAAGGGATCTCTTAAAGCTGCAGTATGCAACTTTGAAAGAACAGCAAGAGTAGGCTAGATTAAATCAAAAATAAATCTAATCCCTTTCATTTGAGTTTCTCTCTATAGCCAAAAAAAAAAAACACACTGCCCTCCTGTTCTGTAGGAGATGGCCATGTCGTTTTTGTCCTTTTTGCTTGTTTGATATACTACGGTTTTTTTTCAGTTCATGAAAGTACTGTATATTTTTGTTGCCTAAAATAGTGTAATTCACTGTTTAGTTGTGCTTAGCTCCACCCTCTCGTGTCACTTCTGGGGGGTTTAGTCTGTAGAATCGGAGGGATGAAACCCCTCTTTAATAGTCACACATGCAGAGCACACAGCACACACAGTAACATGTGGCCTCTGCCTTTAACCCATCCTAGTACCAGGAGTATAGTATAGGAGCAGTGGGCAGCTATTGCCCAGCGCCCAGGGAGCAATGGGAGTGGGGGGGGAAGGGGGTTGTCCGGTGCCTTGCTCAAGGGCACCACGGCAGAGCCCAGGAGGTAAACTGGGACCTTTCCAAGTAGCAGTCCACACCCCTACTGACTGAGCCACTGCCTGTACGGACTTGGTTTAAATCCAGAGTGTGGACTGTTAGCTGGAGCTAGGCACCAACCCCTAACTGCTCCCTGCCGCTTAAAGAACTGGCAGCCTATTTGCTCTGACATCTTTACATAACAAGAATGCATGTGTTAAGGGTTTCCTTTTCTTTTTTTTAAACCAAGACCACCTTAATGCAAAAATAAATGTCACGTGAGTCAAAAGCCAATATAAGGTTTTTTAAGAATGATGCTGGATTATTAATCTTTTTAATATTTGTTAAATATATTTTTTATTGATTGTTGCTGTTGGGACGATGACCACATTTCCACCCATATAGCTACAAAAATAGAACAAATGTGAAAATATCCTTTGAATGTCAATAAGAATGGAGGAATAAATATTACCTTCCAAAAGAAAACTTAATTAAAAAACATTTATTCATTCTTTTATAATCTTACATAAATCTGTTATAAAGACTCATCACGTCATGATGTCTCTTTTTCTAAAGCGCTGCTTTCTGCTGTTTATTTAAACGGAGGCAATAATTATAAATGACCTTAGAAACATATTATAATTATTATGGTTAAGGCATCCAGCTAAATATATTTATAAAATTAATAAGTTATTCAAGACTCGTATGAAACAAATAAACAACGTGATGTTCTACACAAAGCCTGCTTTTAACAGAAGCATCAATAAAGTGTCCATGCAAAAAGTGTTAACCGACTCTTTCAGAGGGTTACTAGATATTGATTTCCGTTACAATAACTAACAACCAGAGGTGGACGAAGTACTCAGATCTGGTACTTAAAGAGGCTCTTTAATGGTCAATTTCAGGTTCCTTTTTGTTTTTTGCCTGCTCTGATCGGATTGCTGGCCGGCTCTGTTATGATTGGTCAACTGGTTAGAGATGTCCTGCCCCTTAGCCTATACATACAATGTGTAGGTGGGAAGAGCATGTTTGTTAAGTTATGAGCATAACATAATGTTACATGTTGTCTCTGTCACCTCCAACCACCACTGACTACATAAAACAATATAATGTGAAATTATACATTCTGTTTTTGGTACAATGACAGACAATATAAGTGTACAACAATTATGGGTGCCATTATCCAACATGGATCACATCTGTTAAACGTAAAAGGAGCAAGTGTGCCTATGTTTTGCAGGTGGCAGGAGTACAATTTATTTACCCAAATAAAAATGCCATGACCTTAAAATACTCCATTACAAGTAAAAGTTCTTAACGTGGCGCTAATCTTAGTTACTTTGTAAAATGGCCAGTTTACAAATCAGAGCAGACTGGGCTCTGGTTTCAGACAGAGGGTGAAAAGAGGTGCTGCAGCACAGGCAATATGAGAAAAATAAAGAGCTTTTCGTGTTTGTGTATGTACTTAATAATAAAGGGAAACTGATGGGCATTAATAGGGTCCCTTTAAATAAATGAAGTGGAGTAGAATTGCATGTAGCATAACATGGAAATACTCAACTAAAGTATGTCCATAGTACTTAAGTAAAATACTTAACAGTAAGTGTTACATATACTTTTTCAACACTGATAGTATGTTATTTCCATTTTTTTGTTGATGTATTCATTTGTATCAAAGCAGTACATCCCCTTACATAACAACCTGTCAAAAACATGATAATACAATATATAAATAAAAACACCAATATAACAGACGTTTACAAAAGGCATAATTCATCATTAGATTTGTTTTCCTTTTTTTGACACTTAATCTGGCTAACAGTTCTTCAATCAGGAGAGACGGTTTTGATGTAAGAATACATATTTATTGCAAAGATACACAAATTAATGTAATGGTGATTTTGGCGATTTGCCCCGTTGTGCAGGAAGTATCATTCGGGCGGGTAGAACCGATCCGATGAAACCCCCCTGGGGTCTAGACACTGGTGGTGGTGAATGGATAGTTGGGTCGGTCTGAAAGGGAGTGGTTTAGCTTGATCCTGGATTCAGAGGGACGGGAGGTGAAAAGGGGTGGAGGAGGGTTGCGTCGACACCTGAAATGACAGCTGTCAGAGGGGGGAGAGCAGATTTAAAAGGTTTGGCAGAGCGCTATGATAGGCTCTTGGGAATAGAGCGAAGTGATTGGTTAAGCTGGAGAGTGACGCCCCCGATCACTTATTGAGAGGAGAGAGAGTAGTTACATAGGAATAGTGAATAGACGGTCTTCCTGGTTGAACTTACACCGAGCTTCATTAGTGATTAGCCCCAGTTTGGGATCAATAAAGTTCTTATTTTAACTTAACCTTATTTTAACGTTTTCCCCCCCGATACCGGGGAGGAAAACGCGTCATCTGCAGGAAACAGCGTGTGAGGGCATCTTAATATTCAATAAACTATGAATGTTTTATATCCATATAACGGGAAGAAACTCAGCTAACTGAACTTTTTTTTTTAAACCCCACAAAGCTAGCGTTGAGCCTATGAATTAGCCACGAGTGAAAAATGCTAACAGCGTTTTGCACAGAAACTCACTCATAACACCCTTATTACTTATCGTAGCTACACGTCCAACCTATCGATCTGATCGTGAGATGACACAGAATCGATCGGTACTTACGTTATCACTCCATGATAAGAACTCGAAGATATTAACAAGAACAGACATCAAAACATGTGGCGCTCGGTAGCTAGAAATGGCAAAATGGCTCACCTTTGTCGTTGTCTGGTCAAAAGTGGTCTTCAATGGCATTAAAACGATAAAAACGCTGCTGAAGTTAATCCATAGGTTAATCCAATGTGTCTGTGTCCCTTTGAAATTATTTATGATAATCCATAAGCAATAAACATGCTTTTCCGTTTCCAGATGGCAGAGCGTAAGATAGGTTCGCTCTGATGCAAACATGCATGCGCAAAGCCCCCACCTTTTTTTATGTGTGTGTGTATGGGGAAATTCCCCTTCGATTATATTGGCTCTAACGGTCAAAAAGAGATGTCAATCACCAAAATTGACCAATAGGTTCCAGAGAAACGGTAAAAACGCCCATTTCCACCCAAATCACCTCAGAGGTGGAGTTTTTTTTGCTAAATCTCTCTAAAAAGGTCAAATGTCACTTGTTTTGCATCAATCTTGATACAGGGTACTTAGTATATGTTGTACTTTGGATTCCTCAAGCTTATACACTATAATTTACAGGTTTTTACGATGTTCAATCTGAATTTTCTTTAAAGGGGACCTATCATGCAAAATGCACCTTTGTACGTCTTTTATACATGAATATGTGTCCTCGGTGTTCCAGGGAACTCACCAAGTGTCAGAAAACACAACCCTCTCTATTTTCCTCCTTCGCCAAATCTCTAAAAAAGGGGCTGCAACGGATCTGAAAAAAACGGATCCAGATTCCAATACTTTTCTACGTCACAAAGAAGTGCTCCGCTTATCGGTCAACTCTCCACCTATCAGGGGAATGAGCCACGGCCACGTGCATTGCCAAACCTCTCATTCACATATAGGCTATCGGCAGGCTAAATAATCAACACCCCAGTCACATCTGTGTTTTTGCCTGCTCTTGCCAGGATGTCTAAGCCAGTTAAACGTTGTCCTGTTGTTGGCTGCAAGACTCGGGACAGGGGACTGCATGCAATGCCATCAGTGGAAAAAGAAATGAATCTGTGGCTAGACTTCATTTACAAGGGACATGTGCCAGAAGACCACGGAAGATTTCTGTTTGTGTGTTCCAAACATTTTACCACGGACATGTTTATTAACTTCTCTCAAGTCCAACACGGATATGCCTCCAAACTAATGCTAAACCCGGGATCAATACCAACCTTCCGGGACAAGGCCAGTGAGGACACATCCAATTCTGAAGCTGTAAGTTTTTATTTAGTGGTGTTTTTCCTGATAAAGCTATCTCTAGCTTGTAGCATGTAGCTTCGCCGTATCAATGTCGCCTCAAACCCAAATAGTAATCGGTTAGGTGTTTATATATTTTTGCAGCATTTTATTTTGTACGCTCCGCAGTCTTTGCTTTGTCATTTGAATTATCAGGCATTTGCTAACATGTTCAGACATACTGCCGTAATGGCGATCTGTGTGAAGGCTGTAAAGCCACGCCCTAGGCGATAACACAATTATTTATTCTCCTATTTATTAGTATGTTGTATCCTCTACAATCATATTGAGTAAGTTATAATAACAAACGTAATCTTCTGTAGGCAAGTGCCGTTTTTTCCAGCGTTATATGTAAACGCTTTTGTGATTGTAGTCTGTAAGAACGATCAGATATCATCGATCTGTAAGCTAAGCTACGCTAATGAGACATGCCGGTTTTTTGCAGCGTTATATGTAAAAGCTTTTGTGTGTTTACTTGTTTGCGCACATGAATATAAATGGGGGTGTGTTAGGATACAACACTGTGTATGTATGTGAGGGGGGACACACACCACAAGTAAAACTGAGCTAAAGCCCCGTTGGTCTGTTGTTGTTGACAAGGCCTTACCTCTAGCAACAGGCTAATTAGTGGCTAGCACTCATTACAGTCAGTCTACTGAGCTCAGCCCCTCTCCAACACATCACCTGCATTGAGTCAGAAACACAGCATGCACGTTACGGTTCAAAACTAACTCAGATTGGAAAAGGCTAAGCAAAGAGCTTTGCTAAATAGAGAGCTTTGCTAAATAGAGAGTTTTGCTAAATAGAGAGTTTTAGCCCCATCTTTTGGGATTTCAGACTATATTTATCCAAATAGTATTTTCTCATCCTGAATACTAAGTTGAGATCATTTTGTTCTAACTATGTCTTCTTCTTTACAGGCCAGCACCTCACATACTTACTAATTAGTGACAATTTGTACATCCTTTGCTATTATTTACATTTTTTTTTATCATGGCGGAAATGAAAGACTGTACCTGGCAGAAACGCTGAGCGTGCACACGTCACTACATCCACTGGAAACCCTCTGTATAAACTGCAGTTCCCAAAGGCCAGGAAGGGAGAATGCAGAGCAAAACCAGTAAAGACTGACCCCACATTCCGTAAGTGTTTAAAAATATTTATTATACAACTATTTACAAATATAAAATTAGAAAGAAGTTTCAGTTTTTTTACATGCATATACTAATCTAAACCACATTTTTTGTTGTGCTTTTTTTACCATTGCACAGCCCTACGTGGCCAACTTGATGGACCTCATCTTCGACCAAGTCTTTGTGGACCCTGCACCATTATGAGCGACCTGACAGGGAGGAGGTCATCGCCGGGTATGCTACACGGTTCAATTTGGCTGCTGTCTGAACCCAACATCGACATTTCATATCCTGAGGACAACGCAGGCCGGAATCACCACTCTGATCCTGCGTCCAAGGAAGCCCCAGCACCAGCTCACAAAGCTTCTGTAAAAATATTTAGTGTCATTTATACAAAATACAAGTAGGCTACATTTAGTTTTTTTTTATGGTTTTTTTTAACCGTTGATTTTGACAATAAAGTTCCGTTTGATATCAAAATGTGTCGTCATTATTCATGTTTGGATAGGTAAAGAATATTCTGATTTCAAAAGCATAAGGTTGTGTGTGTGTGGACCTTTTTGTCGTACACATGGGTGTGTTATGCCATTGCTGTGTAGTATATAATATAATAGTACATGTACAATGACAGAATGAAAGATTGCATAAAGCCATATACACCAGTATTTATTTCCATGAACAATATTAGCATTCGTTTTACAATTTCAGTCAAAACAAACAAACCACTCACTGCTCTATTTGTCTCAACTGTAGTCCACCATGTTCAGCTCTGTAAATATTCAACGCATTTTGCAGGGAGAACATATTTAGGCACACAGGCTCCAATCCAGGATGGTCCACCATACAGGTTACATAGTCCTCAAGTTACTGCATCCGTCTTGATACATTGTGATACACATATTGAATGACATGTGAAAAATGTATTCTCTAAACAGACAACTTAGTGAAGCTATCAAAAATGTTACCTGTGGTATCTCCATGCAGCACACATTCTCCGTTCAGAAGGCATCGTGGCGCAATTTGCACAAAGAAGTCAATAACTGAGCTTTTAAAAACACATGAAACTACACACATTGCTGACAACTGAGGTGTTGTTGGAGTTATACTTTTTATCATCCTAAGTTATTCAACTTTCCAACGGTTGTTGCACGATGTTGGAAGAAAAGGACTGTAAACTATTAATAAACGCAATGAGGCCATCGTATATATGCTGAAAATATGAATGTCTCCCTTTATATATATATATATATATCGCTGTTTTTGCGTTACAAACTGTACACATTGCATTCTTGCTAATTAGCCAAAATATGAACGGAATAAGGAGCAAGCATCGTAACAGAGTAAAATAAATAGGGACAACAGCTTGTCAGCTAACCATTCAGAAACATTGCACCTCCACCAAAACCTCCGCTGCTTCAGGGTCAGTTTCTGGATCAAATTGATAAGATGCATGAACACATGCATTGCTCTGAGATGACATGTTTATTCGACACTCGTAATCACAGCAAGCATATGGTAACGTGACTCTCGCCGGCTCATGCCTGCTCTTCTGCAGGGGGGCGTGGTCAGCTGCTGCTCAGAATTTTCAAAGACGGGCTTGGAATAGAGCGAAAATGAGCGAAACGAGGCATGTCTAAAAAATGATCTGTTTGGTATTTTGAAAAATTTAAATGTATAAATATACCTTATATAGGTATGGTCATACACTATATCATTTAAATATAGCATGATAGGTCTCCTTTAAAATAAAAATATATCTATATTGATTCCGACTTTTCTACATCCAACTCACTAATCTATCATTACTTTGAGAAAAAAAGATTATTAATTTAAACCTTTTAGAAGGGAAGATGTCATTTGTTCTGGGAATGTCATTTTCGAGCCTGAGACCTGAAAAACAGGCTCAGTGCTTAAAGGAATGGTCCACTCATTAGATAATTAATCAACACTTCAGTATTTAGTGAAACGTTATGTTTAAACCATACCTTGAAGAAATCAGCGATATTCCCCGGTAAATAATGATTTTATAGCTCTTTTTGATCAAGACCTGTATATTCCGTCTGGCCGCCGCCATGTTTGCCATTTTCAGTAGTCACGTGATGGTCGTGACGTCATCCATGCGTTCACTTTGTCAACACACGGAAACATGGTGGAGTATTTCAGTTCGGACTCATCAGCAGAGGAATTCAGCCATACATATCAGTATGACAATACGACACCCTCACATCGTACAAGGAAAAACTTCCGAAGAAAACCCACAGTTTAAAGGGAACATGGGAGAAACCTCAGGGAGAGCAACAGAGGCGGGATCCCTCTCCCAGGACGGACAGACGTGCAATAGATGCCGTGTGTAAATTGAAAAGATAATACATTTGCAACATAGGTAGTCCAAATGTTTGGAAATGCATGTGTGTATAATGGGAAGATGATATAAGATACTATATGTATGCATGTAGTACCACCCTTGCTAGCGATTCCCTCTCTAGTTTAGCATACTCAGCTTCGTTGTCCCTGGCCATAGAATCACGATTTTATGGGGCCGGAAAAAACTGGGGTAAAATACACACTAGCCGGTACTACGCTATATGGAAAGGCCACCAAAAACTGTCCTGGCCTGGACGCTAAAGGACGTTAAAACGGGACTAGCCGCTGCAATGGAAATGCGCTATAACATACCTTATTCTTACTCCGAGCACTACTTCTGCTCCTCCGTCGCTTCACACTTGCAGAGGGCGATTTCTCAACTGGCCGAACTGGTGTCCTGGTCGGTGATGACACCAGAAAGACCGATGGTACTGCATCTCCATTAAGTAATGGTTGTTCCATAAATCCCATGTTATGTTTTATCATACTCTCAGAGTAGTCGTCCGGACATTTGAAATGTTCGCTGCATACATGAGCCTGTGAATCTTTCGGTTCGGGCCGGCCACATTTCGCTAGCCACTGCCTCCGAATGTACTTCTTACGCTTACCTTTTGGCAACAGATGGAACCGAGCATTCCGTGGATTGTTCCTATCAGAATTGTGGCAATATTTCGCGATACAGTGAGGCATATTTGAAGAGAGAAACTACAGTAAATAACATGGAGATCAACGTGTGTTCGAAAACCAAACGCATGGTTTACGTCACGTCCGGAAAATGGCGGCGCCCACAGTGTTGATGTTATTTCGGTATATAATCAGTTTAAAATCACTGATAATGTCATCGGATTAAAAAAAAAAAGAGAGAGACTGGCAGAGACTGGTCTGTTTTATCGGATGATAATTATTTAAAAATGAGTGTCATGAGCATACCATTCCTTTAACAGGTTAAGAAATATTTCCAAAGAGTTATATTTTCAGAAATAAAAGCTTTTTCAACGTGCCCTATTTTTCACGATGAATTTCTTCTTGCTTCATTACTATTCAAATACAGTATAGCCCTTATTGATTGCATTCCACACCCTTTCTCTGGGGTTGTCAGTCATTAGCCTTAGTGGACGTACAGATAGACCAACCCAGTCTCACAAAAAAACGTGTAATAACTACGTTGGTCCACAACGTAGGACGTAGTATTTCTACAAAAACGCCTCTGAAATTGTAGGATCCCTACGTTTTTTTTCACCATTCATTCCAATGGCTGGCGTCTATGTCACGTGATCTTCACATTTCTCCCTGCAGAAAAAAAAAACATGGCCGAACTTCGTTTTATTCTCGGTGTAAAATGCCTATTTAAAGTTACTTTGGCCATTAAAATGCGTTTTGATGTCATTTGATGCGAGAAATATGAGTTGTTATTTCAGATTATGTGTTCAGTGGATGTACATGATCTTTAGTTTGCTAGTTATCACGAAGATTACTTCAGGAAATGGTGTCTATACAACATTTTCATTGTTACCAAGGTGGTTGCTAGGGACGCTGCTATCGATATTATGTCTGTTATGTTGTGTAACTGTTTAATGGTGTTATCTTTATTGCTACCCCATTCCCCGTCAAAGTATAGTGTTGTTCCACAGCGCAAACGTATTAGTTTAACAAAATCTGCATCTAAAATGGTGCAGAAACATTATTTTCCCCTGTGCAATTCCAGTCTCACATCACATCCATCCATCCATCCATCTTCTCCCGCTTATCCGTAGTCGGGTCCCGGGGGTAGCAGTTCCAGCAGAGAGCCCCAAACTTTCTTTTCCCTGGCGACATCAACCAGCTCTGACTGGGGGATCCCAAGGCGCTCCCAGGCCAGCGAAGAAATATAATCCCTCCACCTGGTCCTAGGTCTACCCCTTGGTCTCTTCCCAGCTGGACGTGCCTGGAACACCTCCCTAGGGAGGCGCCCAGGTGGCATCCTAACTAGGTGCCCGAACCACCTCAACTGGCTCCTTTCGACGCGAAGGAGGAGCGGCTCAACTCCGAGTCCCTCCCTGATGACCGAACTTCTCACCTTATCCCTAAGGGAGACACCAGCCACCCGGCGGAGAAAACCCATCTCGGCCGCTTGTATCCGCGATCTCGTTCTTTCGGTCATGACCCATCCTTCATGTCCATAGGTGAGGGTAGGAACGAAAATGGCCTGGTAGACAGAGATCTTTGCCTTCTGGCTCAGCTCCCTTTTCGTCACAACGGTGCGGTAAAGCGACTGCAGTACCGCTCCCGCTGCTCCGATTCTCCGGCCCATCTCACGCTCCATTGTTCCCTCACTCGAGAACAAGACCCCGAGATACTTGAACTCCTTCACTTGGGGTAAGGACTCATTCCCTACTTGGAGTGGACAGTCCATCGGTTTCCTGCTGAGAACCATGGCCTCAGATTTGGAGGTGCTGATCCTCATCCCAGCCGCTTCACACTTGGTTGCGAACCGATCCAGTGAGTGCTGAAGGTCGCAGACCGATGAAGCCATTAGAACCACATCATCTGCAAAAAGCAGTGGTGCAATCCTTAGTCCACCGAACTACAGACCCCCTCCCCCACGACTACGCCTCGAAATCCGATCCATGTATATTACAAACAGGATTGGTGACAAAGCGCAGCCCTGGCGGAGACCAACCCTCACCGGAAATGGGTCCGACTTACTGCCGAGGACCCGGACACAGCTCTCGCTTTGGGAGTACAGAGATTGGATGGCCCTGAGTAGAGACCCCCTCACCCCATACTCCCGCAGCACCTCCCACAGTAACTCCCTGGGAACTCGGTCATACGCCTTCTCTAAATCTACAAAACACATGTAGACCGGATAAGCGTACTCCCAGGCCCCCTCCAGGATCCTTACGAGAGTAAAAAGCTGATCCGTCGTTCCACGACCAGAACGGAATCCGCATTGTTCCTCCTCAATCTGAGGTTCGACAATCAGCCCGACCCTCCTTTCGAGTACCTTGGAGTAAACTTTCCCGGGGAGGCTGAGTAGTGTGATGCCTCTGTAATTGGCACACACCCTCTGATCCCCCTTTTTAAAAAGGGGAACCACCACCCCGGTCTGCCACTCCTTCGGTACTGTTTCCGACTTCCACGCAACGTTGATGAGACGTGTCAACCATGACAGTCCCTCAACACCCAGAGCCTTGAGGGACTGTCACATCACATCGTCATTAACAAATACCGGAAACAGACCGAAAACACTTTATTCCGAGTGTGCTTGCTTTTCTCTTTGAAAGTCATCACATAACAGCATTGTAATACACGGTTCGGCTGCATTAAATGTTACATATCTGCCGTAGTTCTGTATTTATAGAGCCCTGATGAGAAGACTTCTAGACAAACATGAGGAACTGCCGCCAACACTGGAAACGTGACGTGGATCATAAATATATCAGCCATTAAACAACATCTTACATTTCTTTTCACACAATACGTCTCCTTGCAGTATCAACACTAATTCGGCTGTCTTTTATATTTGATCCAATTGGTAGAGAGGCTGTATTTATACCATAAAGGTGCACAGCTGATATAAAGGGACACCTAGTGGTTAAAGCATGTTATTGAATTTCATTATTTTTATTATTAGATATTAATAGAATCCCTATAAAGTATGTTCATTACTCGTTATTCTCTACTAATAGTTAATTAAAGACTGTATATAATGACTATTTTGCACATCCCTTTCAAGATTTCAAGATTTTCTAAGGTTTATTGACCTATCATATTCACAAACGGTGTAGTTATGCAATGAATGTAATACTTTGTGTATACCTCCAGCAATGTTAACTATGTTGAAGCACTTATTTTAACTGATATTATACATATGTATTATACTCTTATAAGGTGTATGTAGATAGTATAAGAAATGTGCAGAATATGACAATTTAATGGTGGAGGTACACACATATTGAAAGATGTCTTGTGATGCACTGTTGAGGAACCTGTGACCCAAGTTTTTCATCTCCGGCCTTGTCAGGTATTGAACAATCAATAAATAAAGAACACAGAATTATTACATATAAAACACAGAATTTGTGTGATTATACTAAATGATTTACAAATAAACACCACTGCATATTTACAACTATACACATGCTGATGTAACGCAAATGTTTCCAACTTGGGATCAATAAAGTATATCTTATCTTAAGATGATCGATGGCTACTGCCATATTTGCAAAATGTGCCTCTGAACCTTGACAAGTGCATGTTTCAGGCTCATCAATGAACAACAGGAGGGGTCACAAACATAAGACCAGCTGTTAAAATAAAGCTCTTCTGACCTTAGCTGTCGTGTGGGTATATATTAATGCTGCCCATTATGGGCACAAGCAATTTTCACCCATTTATTAATTATATGTTTTACATTTGAGTGTTTACTATCCCTAAACCTCCAGGGATGTACACAGTTTAATACTGGCAACTTCTTATTTTGGGAAATATGAAAACGTCTTTTAAAACTACAATTCCCAGTAGAGACGTGCCATAGATAGAGAACATGTTGCGAAACACAATAGCCAGCATGTGTAGTTCTGGGGACAGGGTGGGGGAGGGGGGGACGCGGTGGACCCGTTCAAATCCAGTTTTGGACAGTCTGCCGTGGTTCCATCCCATTTCAAGTGCTGTTCGACGCTCTGCACACTCTCCAATCACAGAGCTTGAGGACTATCACGGGGTTTGTCAAGCGAAGCGGAGAGAATACTTACTTCCGGGTGTAATATTCTGTAAAGCAAATGAGCTGCTCCGACCCTCGGTCTTGACGGACTCCAACTTGTGTTTATTAATCAAACAAATAAATAAACACAAGGATAATTATGTGTTATTGTTGAGTAAATTGAGAATTGCACAGGGGAAAATAATGTATCTATTGTGGTGATTGACATTATTCACCCACGGATCTATGGGTTAGGGTATTGTTCTTCACGGACATTTTAGTGAGCCGGACTTCCTGTCTCCGCCAGTCTTTGCTTCCCGGGCATGAAGCTGTTTACATGTGTTTTGAGATGCTAAATAAAAGTTTAGCTTGAACCTTTGATACCCCGCCTCCGACTCCCATCTCTCTGCACCACACTATGCCACAATTTTAGATGCGGATTAATACGTTTGCGCTGTGGACCAACACTATACATTGACGGGGAAGGGGGTAGCAATAAAGATAACACCATTAAACAGTTACACAACATAACATAAATAATATTGATAGCAGCGTCCCTAGCAACCACTTTGGTAACAATGAAAACGTTGTATAGACACAATTTCTTGTAAGGTAAAGTAAAGTAATCTTCGTAATAACTAGCAAACTAAAGATCATGTACATCCACTGCACACATAATCTGAAATAACAACTCATATTTCTCGCATCAAATGACATCAAAAGGCATTTTAATCGCCAAACTAACCTTAAAATAGGCATTTTCCACCGAGAATAAAACGAATGTCGGCCATGTTTTTTTTTTCTGCAGGGAGAAATGTGAAGATCACGTGACAGACGCCAGCCATTGGAATGAATGGTGAAAAAAAAACGTAGGGATCCTACAATTTCAGAGGCGTTTTTGTAGAAATACTACGTCCTACGTTGTGGACCAACGTAGTTATTACACGTTTTTTTATGAGACTGGGTTGGATAGACAGGAGATAAGAAGGTATGCCAAAATGTTAATTAGAACAAGCACGACAAAACTGCTTCTGGAGAGCACCAAATGTTGCAAAAGTATCCAAGGACGTAATTTTGATACACTGAACTAAGATCTGGCAAAATGTACATTTGAAACACAGTTTTTCTTCATGATGTGTTAAACACAAAGGGCCGCGGGGGACCATTAAAGAGAAACTACGCTGTTTGATAATAGACCCGAGCATAAAATGCACCTAAATGTGTCAGCATCTCCGCTACTTATCGTCACATGCATAATGAGCACTGTGGCTCATATTACGACCACATCGATAACATTTTTACGGCGTCATTGCCGGAGCCTCTGGGACAGACGCTGGCCCATTTAATAAGGTTTATAATGATATATGCCTTCCTACGCCCTTTCATCAGTCTCTAAATTGGCACTAAAAGGGTTTCGAGTTGACCTATTTACTCATTGTACTCTTCATCTGGTTAAAACAGTGACATTGAGGTGGCACACAACCATACACCCACAAACGTGCACCCACGTGTCATGGATTTCATGGCGTCTATTATGTGCATGGTACAGAGGCCAAGAATGAGGAGGTTAGAGATAGAGGAAAATGTTTTTTCAGCATTCAAATAAGCTCATTTAGAACACATAAGCCATTGCTTAGGGAGAGAAAATAATGAGGGCATAAAGAATGTGTGTGAGTGTGGGTCTATGTGTGTGGCCTTGGAGTGCATCTGTATCCCAGGGTCATGTGGTCAGATGTATGGTCACGGTCTCCAGGTCTGGGTCCCGAGGTCTCAGTGTAAGACTGATGAGGAGGATATTTCATCTCCAACTCCCCCAGGCGCCTGTGTACATCCGTGGATGTGTGTGTGTGTGTATGTGTGTTTTGAACTCCACTGAGCAGGTGGTGAGATACCATCCTAATACGGTGGCAAGGCAGATGGCAGACCACGCCACCTGCATCCCCTTTAGACCTCCAGGATAGTCACACACACACACACACACACACACACACACACACACACACACACACACACACACACACACACACACACACACACACACACACACACACACACACACACACACACACACACACACACACACACACACACACACACACACACACACACACACACACACACACACACACACACACACACACACACACACACACACACACACACACACACACACACACACACACACACACACACACACACACACACACACACACACACACACACCTAGTTCCAGCACATATGGGAGATTAAATGCTTTCCCTATGATGTGGAATGACTTGGAATAAGCAAAACAGGGTGTGCCATTAATGATTAAATAGAAAATAAAGTGTGTTTATAAGTTAATTGGTGATTCCAGTATATTTCTATTTGGGAATTAGTCATTTTGCACTCACTATCTTCACTGGAGAGATTGTGAAGTTGTTTAGTCCAACTGGTTGCTCTGTAAATAGATCCCAATTGAGTATCTTAGGAAGATACTTTGTTTTTTCATTAGTTTGAATTTAGAGATAATTTATAAAAAATAAATGTTTTTTGTAAAATGTTAGCTTGGTCACATTTATTTCTACTCTATTAATCACAAACAGAAATCCAGTAAGTGAAATGCACTTTCTGTGACAGCTTCATCTTAGTACCATAATGGAAAATAATTTGGTAATCTTCTCAGTTACAGAACTACTCAATCTGCACCTATGTATCCTAAGTGCATTAAATCTCCTTTTTTACATTCAAGGGCCTCTAATCCACTCGTTATGATCTGAAAACTGGGATGTCTTAGAATATTGTTCAAGCCTTGGATGTTTCCAGCCATGTGAATTCATTTAGGGTCTTTATAATGTGTATTAATTTACAGCCGTTATTTGGATAAGTGCACGGGACAGTATTTCCTTTGTTTCTTTCAAAGGTTAAAGGAAATGTATTGCCTATTTGTATAGTGTAGTCCCCATTTTGACTGCCATTTGATTATGATTGTCTAATCAGGTTTTGAAAAGACAAAGGCAGTACACAGTGTGTGGTTCATTGTAGTTCACCTCATTTCCCTTGTTTTTAATTTCCGAAAGCTCACTGAGAAATCTACAGTCATTGTCCGTTACCACATTCACTGTATGAGCTCATTGTTTGAAGCAGTGTATATTTATTTTCACCACAGAACTCCACAATTTTCACACATTCTTGGCCCTTTTCACTACATTGTGACACAATAATTATTCATCAACTAAATCAAAGTAGATTTCCATAATGAATTGCCAATACTGTTTGTTTACATCTGGTATCATCCAGCTAAAAGCCTCCCTTCAGATCAATCTGACCTTTGAAAGCACTTGGCACAGCTCTGAGCAAGAGTTTTTTCTGATGCAATATGTTCTGTAATCATGCTCATATGCCTCAATGTTAATGTACTGGCTCCTGTGATCAATTTCCTTTCACAGTTCCATGTGTTTTTCTGAGGGCTGTCAGTCGATTAAAATATTTAATCGCGATTAATCGCATGATTGTCCATAGTTAATCGCAAATTCATCGCACATTTTTGATCTGTTCTAAATGTACCTTAGAGGAATATTTTTTCAAGTTTTTAATACTCTTATCAACATATGAGTGGACAAATATGCTCTATGCAAAATGTATTATCATTTGCACAATGACAAATATTTTCATGAATATTAAACACAACAACCTCTGAACATTACAAATATTCACCTCAATTCAACCTGGAACCTCTCTCATTCAATAATACAATACAAAGTGTGTGTGTGTGTGTGTGTGTGTGTGTGTTGGTTGGAGCTATGTGCAACTCAAGGCATATGCTCGAACGGGAGCTGCCTGGACGCTGCAATCATGTTGCGTGCACTATCCGTGCTGAGTGTGCTGACTTTTCGTACAATGTCCCACTGTCTGCTACCTGCATAAAGTCAAGTGCTCGGCGCAGTTGTCGGCGAAATATCGCTCCTCTGTTTTAATTTAAACAGCTCCTTATATCCGTTAGCGCAGCTAGCTAGCACCAGATGCTAACAACAACAATGCACGTAAGGTCTCACTCGAGCCACACATACACACACCCTCCCGGTCCTCCCGATGGCCAGTCGGTGCCTGCCGGTGAGCGTGGAAGTGTGGTCTGCTGCCGCAAGCGGACGGCAGGAGCGGGGCTGTCAGCATCAGCTTGTAGATGGTATTTTAAACTTGATGCAATCGGAAACTACGGGGCGGCCGAGGAAAAAAATACACATGCGTTAAAATAATTAGTGGCGTTAATTTTTTTTTTGCGTTAACTTGACAGCCCTACTGTATTACATTACATTGCATTTAGCTGACGCTTTTATCCAAAGGGACTTACAAGAAGTACATTCGACCAGGAAGACACAACCTTGAAGAAAACAGAATCATATAAGAACATCAGGTTTCATAGAGCCAAACATTTCAAGTGCCACTCAACTGGCTTTAGATAAGCCAGTCCTTTATTAGTATATAAGTGCTCTGTTAGCAGTTATTTGTTAGTCATTCTATCGCTCGAAGTGGAGTCGAAAGAGATGAGTTTTCAGTCTGCGCCGGAAGGTGTGTAAGTTTTCTGCTGTCCTGATTTCAATGGGGCGCTCATTCCACCATTTTGGAGCCAGGATAGCAAACCCACGTGTTTTTGCTGATGGGAACTTGGGTCCCCCTCGCAGCGAGGGTGCAGCGAGTCGTTTGGCTGATGCAGAGTGAAGTGCACGTGCTGGGGTGTACGGTTTAACCATGTCCTGGATGTAGGAAGGGCCAGATCCATTCGCAGCATGGTACGCAAGTACCAGAGTCTTGAAGTGAATTCTAGCAGTTACCGGAAGCCAGTGAAGGGAGCGGAGGAGCGGCGTGGTGTGGGAACATTTAGGAAGGTTGAAGACCAGACGAGCCGCTGCATTCTGAATGAGCTGCAGAGGTCGGATGGCATATGCAGGTAGACCAGCCAGGAGGGAGTTGCAGTAGTCTAGGCGTGAGGTGACGAGAGCCTGGACCAGAACCTGCGTCGATTTTTGGGTCAGCTGGGGGCGTATCTTCCTGATGTTGAAAAGCGTGTATCTGCAGCAGCGGGTTGTAGCAGCGATGTTTGCAGTGAAGGACAGGTTGTTATCCAGGGTCACACCCAGATTCCTTGCAGTCTGGGTCGGGGAAACAACAGAGGTGCCGATGTTGATAGTCAGGTCAAGAGAGGGACAATCTTTTCCCGGAAGGAAAAGCACTTCAGTTTTGTCAAGGTTGAGCTTGAGATGATGCAAAGGTAGAGGGGGAGAGGGAACGGAGGTTACGGCGGACAAGTGCAGGATGCGAAGAGATTAGTTTGTTATGTTTGGAAAGGGGTAAAGAGAATGAAATGAAGAAGTGATCGGATGTGTGGAGCGGGTTTACAGAGAGGTTAGAAGTAGCGCAGTTCCTTGAGAATATGAGATCAAGGACATTGCCAGCTTTATGAGTTGGTGGGGATGGAGACAGTGAGAAAGCAAAGGCGGTTAACAGAGATGTTAGTTCGTCTATCTTCCCCGTCTGGAGGTTGAAGTCTCCGAGAAGTACAGCGGGAGGGCCAGATTCAGGGATGTGTGAGAGGAGATGGTCTAATTCCTCCAAGAAGTCCCCCAAGGCGCCTGGTTGTATAGGATGGGTTACTGTGACGGCATGGAATTCAAAGGTGGAAGGAGTGAAGTTAGGTAGCTTGAAGATGGAAAAGCTCCATTTGGGAGAGAGCAGGAGACCAGTGCCACCTCCTCTGCCAATGGATCTGGGTGTATGGGAGAAGGAATATGCTGTGGAGAGAGCTGCTGGGGTGGATGTGTTGAATGGAGTAATCCAGGTCTCAGTGAGAGCAAGGAAATCCAGAGACTGCAGGGAAGCGTAGCCAGAGATGAAGTCAGCCTTAGGAACAGCTGACTGGCAGTTCCACAGGCCGCCTGAAACTAGATGCTGGATCTCAGTGGAGCACGTGGGATAGACGAGAGCGGGCCGGTTATAGCGATTAGGAGATACACGGGGCCAGTGATAATTGCGAGAAGACACATGGACAGGAATGGAGAAAATACACATGATTATAGCATGAGGGGCTAGAAAGCTAAACAAAATAAAAATAAGATACCAGCGATACTTAGCTCAATCAGAGTAGGATTTGCCTCCTCTTTGCCACCCTCGTGACTCCCGCAGGACTCTAATGTCTGTGTCAGTCTTCGGCTGTCTGATGCTGAAGCTGACGCTCCAGGAAAGAGCTACCTAAAATGGACGCCTGATTGCTGAGTTCTCACAGCTGTGGTGCCACGCCCCTCTAATTAGTTAACTCAACAGCTGATGGGCGATAGCTGAGAGGGCGTGCCTATTGAAATGCAGCCGAGATAGATACTGAGACCAGTGAGAGGTTCATGTGATCAGATCTGAGATTTAAATTCTCTCAAAAGCGCCGTTTTTAGGTACAGTAACTACAGAAGAGTTATACAGAGTAGAATAACTGAAATAGAGAAGTCTAATTAAACAAGATTATTACTTACAGTGGTTGCTGCGTCAAAAGGTATTGTCAGCACAGGGTCAAAATGCACACTGTATAATACGTTTGTTCTTCTGAGGTAGCATCTGACGGAGTTTATGTCTTTGGTTGGCAATGATAGTTTGTCAGTTTATCTTGTTTGTCCAGACTGAACTATCTCAACAACTATAGACCAAACTTCCTTAAAATGTCACAATCATGGTCCATAGAGGATAAAGCAAGATCTGTGTAATACATTCACATAGATAAATGCCCAATTTGTATGGGTTTGGTGACTTTAAATGTGCTTCCATCAACAGCATCAGGTCAACATTTTATACTTTATATAAGCACATACCTACAGAACATCTGAGTTTCTAAATGTATCAAGCTAAATACAAATACATCTTTAAATCTACCTGCATTGTCATTGTGAGCATTTTCAATAACATTAGCATTAAGTCATCCACAAATATCTATTTTGATCAAGAAAAAAAACATGGTTTGGGTTCAAATAAGTACTTTAATCCATGAAGTTATCCTGGGAGCTTGTCATGTTTTAGAGTGGACGTACTGTTTAGCATGTGATACTGCAGATAAATCTTCTTAACATATGTGCAAGTCATCGTAGCTAACTTTACGCTAGGTTGTTTAGCAGAAAGGATTTAGCATTTCCTGACTACACCTAAAAGGTAAGGTGGCGTACAAATGGAGGTAATGTGTCATTATAATTATTTGTATTTTATTTTGGAGGAGGACTCCCAGAACCAATCACCTATTGTGTGTCCTTCCAAGTATTTTTGCCCTTGCATGATGCGCACCCTCACATCGATGTGAACTGCTCTGGGCGTATTATTGTCCAATAGCATTGTTTCCATTGGCTTTGTAATAATCCCTCTGCATATGCTTTGCTTGACACCACAGTAAGAATCATTAGCCAATCTACTGTGTGGACTTTGTTAGGTTGTAGGACTACTTTGGTTCAGCTTTTTGTAGTCAGGAAATGCTAAATCCTTTCCGCTAAACAACCTAGCGTAAAGTTAGCTACGATGACTTGAACATCTGTTAACAAGGAATATAGGCAGTCTCACATGATAAACAGTACATCCACTCTAAAACATGACAAGTTCCCAGGATAACTTCATGGATTAAAGTACTTATTTGAACACAAACCATGTTTTTTTTCTTGATCAAAATAGATATTTTTGGATGACCCTAACCACACTGCACAAGTGTTTGAAGGTAGATGTCAAGGAGTAAATCAGATAGGCGTACTTGAAAAGGTATAGTAATATTGTGACAGTAATTGTGATCCTACTTTTGCTCATTTAAAGTTTGGCTGGAGTCAGTGTGCCAGGTAATTTCATTCAACATAAGCAACCTTAGAGCTAACGTTGTGGAGTTGGTACAGTGGCTTTGCTTTCTGTCTGAAAAAAACTAAGCTATTCTTTGTCTACTCAAACCAATGCAGCTGTCCACATCATCTTCACAGTGCATGCATCTTTTCACGATTGATACTTTGTTTGTCACCGTTACACACAAGTACATGTTTTGGCCTGTGAGCTTGTGTCAAATGCTTCTTTTGGCTGAAAGGATCCAGTCATTGAGGAACTGAAGCCTTTTTCCGTCGGGCTGCTGATGTGTTTCTTTCACTGTCCTGCCAGTGTAGACATGGCGTAAAATAGATTCCAAGGGACTGAGCATGAAATAGAGACACAAACGTTGGACATGTCACATATTATTTGCTATAGTCACATATTCCCTTCGAAAACATACATGCACATCTTATGAACAGCGTATAACTCTTCCTCCTCCGCATGTTCAGTATTCAGTATTTCCTTATCGCCAGCCAAGTGAAACACAAAGCCATTCATTTATCTTTCTCCAGTTCAGGCACAACTGCCCTAGCCTAACTGATGCAGCTTTCACACCAGCGCTTTTCAGTTTCTAGCTCCGAGTGGGCACTTTTCTGGTTCAGCTCCGGTTTCCCTTTTCAGCTCCCGCTCTGTACACACCGCCCACTGGCGCCCCAGAGCTGCCCCTGCTGCGTCATGACGTCACCGTTTACATCGCTGATTTGCTCCCCAACGGCGTTACGGCGCTCACAACAACAACAACAACTGCGTCGGGTCGATGATCGTATTGCTTTTAATCACACAAAGCCAGAATAAATTGAATAACGACTTCTCCAACCTTATACTTTGCTCCAGAGTGCCGTGGTTCATTGTTTATTAATGTGTTTCTGCAGCATTTACCGACCGCTGCAGTATTGGCTGCTCTTCCACGGGAGTTTATTCTCCCGTTAGCTCCCGGTTAGCTCGCACTGCAGCGGCCGCTCTAAAGTATTCAATGTCCGACTCACACAAGCAGCTGATGCATATCCCCAGTTCCCCTTAGCCTAAGTGAATGTGTGTCAGTCTGAATTGACACTGTTTGGTCAACACACTCTCACTCCCTAAGCGTCCAATTGTGACGCTCCTAGGCTCCTTCAGCGTCATAAAGGGACGCAAATAGCTTTCAACTGATTGCAATGTATTCCCATCTGCGTCGGGATTTGACGCTCATGGAAGCACGGCATTCGTTTATGCCGGCTGCCCTTAAAGGCAATGTGAGCATCCATTCCCATTGGATAACGGAGAATTTTACACCCGGAAGTAAGTACTCCTCTTACTGTCGATTGATTTTACAGTGATATCTGCACTACTCATCGACTAAAAAACACCAGATTATCCTTGTTAATTACACAACATTGATTGGTTTAAATTGTGTACAATGCTTTTGTATTTTTCCCCTTCGATTCGGAGAAACAAATATGTTTTCTGAGTAAAGGATGGCAGAAGACACTACACTACCCAGAATCCCCAGCTATCGTTTGGCCTACACCATGTGCTCTGTTTGACAAACCCCGTTTTTTTCACCATTCATTCCGATGGCTGGCGTCTATGTCACGTGATCTTCAAATGTCTCCCTGCAGAAAAAGAAAACATGGCCGAACTTCGTTTTATTCTAGGTGTAAAATGCCTATTTTAAAGTTAGTTTGGCCATTAAAATGCGTTTTGATGTCATTTGATGCGAGAAATATGAGTTGTTATTTCAGATTATGTGTGCAGTGGATGTACATGATCTTTAGTTTGCTAGTTATTACGAAGATTACTTCAGGAAATCGCGACGTTTTCATTGTTACCAAGGTGGTTGCTAGGGACGCTGCTATCGATATTATTTCTGTTATGTTGTGTAACTGTTTAATGGTGTTATCTTTATTGCTACCCCCTTCCCCGTCAATGTATAGTGTTGGTCCACAGCCTAAACATATTAGTTTAACAAAATCCGCATCTAAAGATAGCCTACGTTATTTCCCCCCTGTCCAATTCCAGTCTCACATCTCAGAGCACACAGTCATTAACAAATACCGGAAACAGACCAAAATAATAATAATACCTTATTCCGAGTGTGCTTGCTTTTCTCTTTGAAAGTCATCACATAACGGCATTGTAATACACGGTTCGGCTGCATTACATATTACATATCTGCCGTAGTTCTGTATTTATAGAGCCCTGATGAGAAGACAAACATGAGGAACTGAAAACGTGACGTGGATCATAAATATATCAGCCATTAAACAACATCTTACATTTCTTTTCACACAATGCGTCTCCTTGCAGTATCAACACTAATTCGGCTCACTTTTATATTTGATCCAATTGGTAAATAGGCTGTATTTACACCATAAAGGTGCACAGTTGATATAAAGGGACACCTGGTGGTTAAAGCATGTTATTGAATTTCAATATTTTTATTATTAGATATTAATACGATCCCTATAAAGTATATTCATTACTCGTTATTCTCTACTAATTGTTAATTAAAGACTGTATGTAATGACTATTTTGCACATCCCTTTCAAGATTTCAAGATTTTCTAAGGTTTATTGACATATCATATAGGCCTACACAACTGTGGTGTAGTTCTGCACTGAATGAAAAACTTGGGTTGCAGGTTCCTCAATAGTGCATTACAAGACATCTATCAATATTTGTGCATACCTCCAGCAATGTTAACTATGTTGAAGCACTTATTTTAACTGATATTATACATAATGTATTATACTCTTATAGATGTATGTAGATATTTCATCTCCGGCCTTGTCAGGTATTGAACAATCAATAAATAAAGAACACAGAATTGTTGAATATAAAACACAGAATTTATGTGATTATACTAAATGATTTTCAAATAAACACAACTGCATATTTAACTGTTACACATGCTGATGTAACGCAAATGTTCCAACTTGGGATCAATAAAGTATATCTTATCTTAAGCTGATCGATGGCTACTGCCATATTTGCACAATGTGCCTCTGAACCTTGACAAGTGCATGTTTCAGGCTTATCAATTAATGTAATGTAATGTTATCACAGGGGTAACACACATAAGACCAGCTGTTAAATAAAGCTCTTCTGACCTTAGCTGGCATGTGGGTATATATAGTAATACTGCCCATAATGGGCACAAGCAATTTTCACCCATTTATTAATTATATGTTTTAAATGTGAGTGTTTCCTGTCCCCTAAACCTCCAGGGATGTACACAGTTTAATACTGGCAACTTCTTATTATGGGAAATACGAAAACGTCTTTTAAAACTACAACTCCCAGTAGAGACGTGCCATAGAGAACATGTTGCGAAACAGAATAGCCAGCATGTGTAGTTCTGGGGACGGGGTGGGGGAGGCGGGACGCGGTGGACCCGTTCAAATCCAGTTTTGGACAGTCTGCCGTGGTTCCATCCCATTTCAAGTGCTGTTCGAGAATCGGCTTAACCCTCGGAGCACACTCTCCAATCACAGAGCTTGAGGACTATCACGGGGTTTGTCAAGAGCACATGGTGTAGTCCAAACGATAGCTGGGGATTCTGGGTAGTGTAGTGTCTTCTGCCATCCTTTACTCCTGGGAATGGACGCTCACATTACCTTTAAGGGCAGCCGACATAAACGTCAAATCCCGACGCAGATAGGAATACATTGCAATCAGTTGAAAGCTATTTGCGTCTCTTTATGACGCTGAAGGAGCCTAGGAGCGTCACAATTGGACGCCACGGACACTGACCAAACGTCGCTATTGGACGCTTAGGGAGTGTGTTGGTTTGGTATCACAACGCTGTTATGAAAGTTTCTCTGGTATAAAACGGGTGATGTTAGCATAGCAACCGAAGCTAAACTGACTACTTGCATCCGATAGCTCCAATAATACAAAACAACACGTCTGCCTCTCTCCACAATGATCGATAACAGTGAACGGATGGTCAAAGTAAGGTACAAATAAACAGAATCACATGAAGCCTGGTTAGTGTTGCCTGACTTTATAAAGTGTGTTTATAGGCACTACTGCTTGTAGGCAGGCATAACAGTGTTCAGGGGAGGTGGGTTTAGTTTTCTGCACGCCTCGACGTAAGAGAGATGTAAGCGACGTCGCCTCTTAGCTCCAAAGCTCTTGCCTCTGGACCGACAATTTTTTGGAGCTGGAAATGAAGCGGATTCCGGAGCTAAGAGCCGGCGCCGCTGCGGTGTCAACAGGAAAACCCGGTTCTTTTCAGGCTCTAGCTCCGAGCCGGAGCTGAAAAGGCGCTGGTGGGAAAGGGGCATAAAAGAGCTATCTTTTCCCACTTCCTTTAGCTCTTTTCATGTCATGTTGTCAATGGCAACCATTATAACAACATAAGACGTACAAAGTGAGTAAGGCTCAGCACAGGAGAAACGATTAGTTATATTGTACTTATTACATGATGTACTGTAGTCGGAGGCGTACTTTGATGACTACTAATGAACTGCCCTTTCCCCTTTTTATCATCTGCCTTTATACATATGACTAATATCTGCATGGAAAAATGCCTTCAGATGGAACCAGCTAACTAACCCTTTAACCTTATTAGTAACATGAACATGTACGCCTCGTTTAAAGCTATGGTAGAGTGCACTCATACACACACTGTCAAACTCTTTTAAATGTACCCACTTTGTCCCTTATGCATTGGCCGTATTGTTTAAAACTCTGTTCCTGACTTTGAACCTATCCACCCAACAATGCTTTTCCCTCCCCAGGTATTCCTCGACATCTCAAATAAACACACTAATGTAGTTCCTTTAAAAACATTCTTGCCGATTAACTGTAATGAATGAGAATCTCCTTCACATCGGAGCATGTCATTAAAATCACACCTCTTTGGTTTGTCGCTGCAGGACCTCAAGGACCCACAGGTGCGACAGGATTGGCTCCAGCTGGGCTTCAATTGCATATCTAATGCAATCAGACACCCCTGATTTTGTCCTTGGATGGCTTTCCGAAAAACTCAGATGCCAATCAAGTGGTTTTATCAGTTGGGTCCATGTGTCATCATATGATTTCCCCCTTAAATTATAACTCATGTATGAGGTACTGTATGTCTGTGATTATATGTTTGTATACTAGTCTATAGGTGTGGATGTGGATGTCAGAGGGACTAACAAGTAAAGCCACTTGAATATTCTCTCTGTTGTGTTTGGTCCCCATGTGACTACATTTATGCAAATACAGCCTTTTTATATAAATTCTAACGATAATGTATGGAGATTCGGCACAGCACCATTTTGAAAGCACTTTGAATGTGGGTCTCCCCAAGGGTTCTAGAATCTCTCCGTGTGTAAATGTGTGTTTGTTCGTGCTTGCATATCCCTACGTGTGTGTGTGTGTGTGTCTTGTGTTTGTAGCGCGCTGAGCCCAGGGACATCAGCAATGCCACCACTGTCCCAGTTTCTTGCATCCCTCTTAAAAAACATGTTGATTCAGACAAACCTCCTTTTCCTCCTCTGCTCCTCTCATCCCCTCACTCCTCTTGGGATGGACTGGAGGAGACGTACAACCACAGCAGACGTTCATCAACCACAGCCAGGGTGTTTGATTTTTACACTTTTTTCCATTTCTTTCACTTTATTTTATTATTCCAAATCATCTTTTCCCCCAGCTGACTTCCATGTGAAACAACAAGGAAGCTAGTCAATAGGATACAGCAGGAGCATGCCTGTTGGTCGTTATTTTAACTAGTCAATTGTACTGTGAATTGCACTCCCGAGAGATGTCGCAAATGCAACAACAAATGGTGGTAGAAGCAAGCTGGGGGACTTTTTGATGGCCATCAATCACTTTTGCTACTATAGCTGCTGCAGCAGATTTTTCAAAAAATGTTGGAAAAGTGAAATGTGTTGGACGGTATAATAATTATGTCTCAAATGACTTTGGATTGCTTCAAAAAGGAACTTTTTATACAGTCAGAAAGTAATCCACTGAGGGAAACCGTGGGACCAACAGCAGTGTACTGTTTCTATGAAATGTTCAAATTGAGATCAATACAAACTTAACTAAGGCCTTGTCTGCTCTGATCGGTTAGCTGGCCAGCTCTATTATGATTGGTCAACTGCTAGGATGTCGTTTCCCTTAGCATATCACGTACAATGTGTTGGAGCGCTAGCGCCATAGAAGTACAATTGTTACATAGTGATTTCATTATGTTATCAAAGTCAAATGTATTGTCAATCTTCTGTTGACAAGACCATCTTATCTTTCTTTCTTACAGTGCAGACGCTTTTCTGCTTGCTCTTGCCTCTGCTTACTTTTTATGCTGATTTTCCTATTCTTATTCTCTGAAAACTTCGAGCAGCAGCTCCTGGACATTAACTTATCACTGGGACAGTTCATCTTCGTAAATAGACGGAGGATTTCAGCCATATTTCAACATTTTTACGACGACCTCAGTCTTACAGTAGCGTGGCCTAGCAACAGCTAAAGCCTGGTAGGCTACTGCATGCTATTTAGCTTAAGCTAGTTGGTAGCAAAATGCCTCCGTTCTCTACAGATGACTTCCACAAACTTCAACAGAAGATGGCTGTGTTGGAAATGAAAATGCAACGGTTGGAAGTTAACGTGGAAGTGAATGGACTATGTCGTGGGAATGACACCACTTTACCAGTGTTGCAAAATAATGAAAAAGGGTATGCTAACTCACAGCTAGTTAGCAGCTACAAGGATTCCAAGGAACAGGAGGGCTGTGTAGCGGGTAATACATCTACAATTGGTAGTCCTCCCTGGAACTCTCTGAGTGCAAAGCCTAAGAGTAAATCATTTTCATGGGATTTGGGAGGACGGATAACAGGCAGAGCCCAGTGCTCAGAAGTCTGTGATGCGACCGGCTGGCCTGCATTGTTATCACCCAGGAAGAGCGCCTCTTCAACCCCTATTCATACTAGGAAACAGCAGTGGTCAGCTGCTAAAGGGAGAACTACAAACAATCCTCCTAAACCACCAAGTGTGCCAATCCATAACAGATACGCTCCGCTGACCGAGAGCCGGAGATCTCTTTCTGATGACCTGGATAACCTGTCCTTTTCACATAGCAGGGTAAGGACCAATAGCTACTCCAAAAGTAAAAGGCTAGAGGGAAAGCTAACGACTGGGCCTGAAACTCTGATTGTGGGTGACTCTGCTGTAAGAGATGTAAAAGGTCTGTGTAATAAGAACAACACCAAAGTACTCTGTTTTCCCAAGGATGTGGTCTCTGACTTGGCTGAGAAGATCCTGCATATTGGGGCTGAACATCTGACTGTGAAGAATGTGGTACTACACATTGGAACAAATGATGTTGTGAAACAACAGTCAGAAGTGCTGAAAGAAGACTTTAAATGTTTGTTGTAAACTGTCAGTTCTCTAAATGCAGATGTGTTCATCAGTGGCCCTCTACCGCCAGTCAGAAGAGGAGTGGAGAGATTCAGCAGATTGTTTGCACTGAACACCTGGCTTTCAACTGTCTGTACTGACCATTCTGTTCATTTTATTGACAATTTTAACTTTTTCTGGGACCGCAGACATCTTTTCAAGACAAATGGAGTTTGCCTGAACAAGTCAGGAGTGAAATTGTTTATCTCTAACATATTCAACTGCCTGCGTCATCAATCTGTTCCCTCTGCCAAGGACAAGCGGCAAGAGGAATCAAAACAGGAGAAAGACACAACACATCGCTCAGAAAACCCTGCACTCGCCTGAGGAATGTTCTGATTATGGGAGACATATGAGACACACGGAGGAGTCTCCACCGCCCGTCACCCCCCCCCCCCCCCTGTCAACGCCTTTGAGGATACTCCGTTCACTTTCACCCAAACCCTCGCCCTCACCCACCATCCTGGAGATCGTTGAACACATGAAGGAGATACAGAGGGTTGGCACCGATTCCTTCCTGGAGTTCAAAGACCAAACTAAGGCGATACGCAGGGCTGGCAGCATGTCCTTTACTCCCGCTCCTCAACGACGCCCACCAAAATCACCGCGGAGACGTGCACCATCTCCTCCATCTTCATCACCGCGCCTACGTCAACCACCTCCCCACCCTGGCAGCATGTCCTCTACCCCCGCACCATCTCCCCCGTCTCCATCACCGTGCCTACGTCAACCACCTCCCCTCCCTTCAAGAAAGCATCTGCAGTCTCCGAAGTCTGATAAGGATGTGTGTGTACAAAACACAACACACTCTCATTGATATGTGTGGGGTCCAGGCTCAAGGGCGTATGGCACTCTCAACTCTTTCCAGGACATGCCGGGGCCCTGCCTGCCAGTAGCTTTGCCGATATCTGTGTTGATAGGTAATAGATTGAGAGCGGTGAATCATCTTAGAAACAGGAAGCGCCCAAACGTTTGTGTGAGTTTATCTAATTTAGCAGTGATTCCATGTCAGCCACAGCTTGTTACAAAAAACATGACTGATAGTGTGTTTAACAAACTTAAACTAGCTTTATTAAATGTCAGGTCTTTGGCAGGAAAAACATTTTTAATCAATGATTTGATCACTGAGCACCATCTTGATTTTATGTTTTTAACAGAAACTTGGATTGAACAAAATAACAGTGCAGCTGTTCTTATCGAATCAACCCCTCCCAACTTTAGTTTTATGAGTCAGGAAAGAATGCATAAGAAAGGGGGTGGAGTTGCTATTCTGTTCAATGATTCCCTTCAATGCAGGAAGACATCGTATGGAAACTTTGATTATTTTGAATATGTGGCCCTTCAGCTGAAATGCTCCTCTCGAGCTCTGTTCCTAAATATCTATAGACCACCCAAATACTGTGCAAGCTTTTTTGATGACTTTACTGAACTGCTGTCTATAGTGTGTATTGACTTTGACCGTCTAGTCATTGTTGGTGATTTTAACATCCATGTTGACAACCCCCAGGACAGAGGGGCTAAATAACTGTTTTGTGTTCTTGATAGCTATGGACTGACTCAGCATGTGACGGAGCCCACGCACAATAAGGGGCACACTCTGGACTTAATTATCTCAAAGGGTCTGAATATCTCTGAGGTTGTGGTGACTGATGTTGCACTCTCTGATCATTCCTGTGTGTTCTTTGAGAGCTCTATTTCTGTTCACACAAATGTTCAAAAAGAGGTAACCACAAAGCGATATTTAACTGAAAATACTAGGGAAATGTTTACTCAGAATTGTTCTACCACACTTGCCCCTGCTAACACCTCAGTAAATGAGCTAGTAGATCATTTTAATTCCATCCATCCATCTTCTTATCCGTGGTCGGGTCGCGAATTCAAAAATTAAAAATGTTATAGATGTGCCATTGCTCCAATTAAGGTAAAGGAAGTGACTGGGAAGAAAATATCTCCATGGAGAAAGGCCATGACCGTGAAAACAGAAAGAAGAGAATGTCGAAAAGCTGAACGCAGGTGGCGAAAAACAAATCTCCAGGTTCACTTTGACATTTATAAAGAGAGACTTGGCCTTTATAATTTGGAATTGAAAAACGCACGACAATCGTTCTTCTCTGACATCATTACCAAAAACAAAAACAACGCACGTGCCTTGTTTGCTACCGTCGACAGACTAACTAACCCCCCAGTATCAGTAGCCTCTGAATTTCTATCCACCAGGGCGTGCAATGATTTTGCCTCCTTTTTCACTGACAAAATTCAGAAAATCAGACAAGCAGTCAGTGCCTCTGCATCAGGAACAGCAAATGTGTTGTCTCTGTGTCCACTTAACATCAATTCAGACATCATGACACAATTCCATCAGATTAATGATAAAAACCTAGAGGACATTATGAAACTTCTGAAATCCTCCTCCTGCTGCCTTGATATTATTCCAACAGGATTTTTCAAAGATGTTTTGCCTTGCATGGCCTCAGAACTACTTCATATAGTAAACAAATCTCTTCACTCAGGTATTTTTCCACAGGCCCTGAAAACTGCAGTCATTAAACCGCTCTTAAAAAATAATAATCTAGATGCTTCAGTAATGAACAATTACAGGCCCATATCAAACCTCCCATTTCTAGGTAAAATCATTGAAAAAGTTCTTTTTCAACAGTTGAGTAATTTCTTGCATTTAAATAACTGTTTGGATGTGTTCCAGTCAGGCTTTCGTCCAAACCACAGCACTGAGACTGCTCTTGTAAAGGTCTTCAATGACATCCACTTAAACACAGACAGTGGCAGAACTTCAGTGTTAGTATTATTAGATCTCAGTGCTGCGTTTGACACTGTTGACCACAGCATATTACTTCACCGACTGGAAAACTGGGTGGGACTTTCAGAAACAGTTCTAAATTGGTTTGAATCCTACTTAAAGGACAGAAACAACTTTGTTTCTATAGGTACATACACATCTGAGTTGACAAATATGACATGTGGGGTTCCTCAAGGCTCCATCTTGGGGCCTCTTCTCTTTAACATCTACATGCTACCACTGGCTCAGATAATAAAGAACAACACAATAAATTACCATAGCTATGCAGATGACACACAAATGTACGTAACAATTTCACCAGGAGACTATGCTCCAATTCAAACACTGAGTAAGTGCATTGAACAAATCAATGACTGGATGTGTCAGAACTTTCTCCAATTAAACAAAGATAAAACTGAGGTAATGGTTTTTGGAGCCAAGGCAGAACGTATAAAAGTTAGCGCTGAGCTTCAGTGTGCAATGTTCAAAACAACAGATAAAGCCAGAAATCTAGGTGTAGTCATGGACTCTGACCTGAGTTTCAACAGTCACATTAAAACAGTTACTAAATCAGCCTACTATCACCTAAAGAATATATCTAGGATTAAAAGACACATTAAATGTCACAGCAGGATTTGGAAAAACTTGTCCATGCCTTTATCTTCAGTAGACTGGACTACTGCAATGGTGTCTTCACAGGTCTCACTAAAAAATCTATTAGAAAGCTGCAGCTGATTCAGAACGCCGCTGCTCGAGTCCTCACTAACACTAAGAAAGTGGATCACATCACTCCAGTTCTGAAGTCTTTACACTGGCTTCCTGTGTGTCAAAGAATAGATTTCAAAATATTGCTGCTGGTTTATAAAGCTTTGAATGGTTTAGGCCCAAAATACATTACTGACCTCCTGCTAAATTATGAACCATCCAGATCTCTCAGGTCTTCAGGGACTGGTCAGCTTTCTGTCCCCAGAGTCAGAACTAAACATGGTAAAGCAGCATTCAGTTATTATGCTCCAAATATCTGGAACAAACTCCCAGAAACCTGCAGGTCCGCTGCAACTCTTACTACTTTTAAATCCAGGCTGAAGACTTTTCTTTTTGTCGCTGCTTTTAATTGAACTATTCATATCTTCAACTGCACTGTAACTTTTATCCATGTACTTTTTCTTTTAATGTTTAATTGAACTATTCATATTTTAGACTGCACTGTAACTTTTATCCATGTATTTTTCCTTTTAATGTTTATTTTATTAGCTTTTCTTTTTTAATGCTTAATGTCTTTCATTTTTTGTAATGCACTTTGAATTGCCTTGTGTTGAAAAGTGCTATATAAATAAATTTGCCTTGCCTTGCCTTGTGTCCAAGATAGACAGGGAGATCGAAATGTTGTTACTCACAATCCCAAGGAATAAAAGTTAAAATATCAAAATAATATATATATATATATATATATAGTATTAATCTAAATATGAGCCTAATGTCTGCTTTAAGAGGCAGGGATATTTGATAAGTGAAGGATGAGGAGTTGGTGACTCCACTGTCATGACATTATGAAGAAAAAAATCCCTTGATGAATGATGATGAAAAATATAATTTTGAATTAAAATGTTAAAATTCAGTTTAATTTTTTTTAAATGAGCACTTGTATCAATGGATTTCTACTGCCATAGATTTCTCCCACTTTAAAACAGATACAATATGCAGTTTCTCCTCCATCTTTTATCTTTGTGGAAGAATCTTTCAATGTTTTTGGTCAGAGCATCAAAAGCTAGTGAGGTGTTTGATGGGCTTTTTACTTCATTTGTCAGACATCAGCCAGAGAAACATTTTCATCTAGGTGATAGTTTGTAACAAGATTTCAGAGATAAGACCCTCTGAACTCACTGCCAGCCAGCCCCACTGTATATCGATCTATTTCCTGTGTGTGTGTGTGTGTGTGTGTGTGTGTGTGTGTGTGTGTGTGTGTGTGTGTGTGTGTGTGTGTGTGTGTGTGTGTGTGTGTGCGTGTGCGTGCGTGCGTGCGTGCGTGAGTGTATGTAATCACACGAATCACAACTCAAGAGATGGCCAACACAAGTAGGTTACCTCAAGCATTAGTTATGGTGGGTTCCTCTTAGACATGCAGATTGACAGATTTAGCATGCGTGTGTGTGTGTTATGCGAGTGTGTGTCCACATGCATGCATGGAATTGAGTGTGGATGTTCTCCTTCGGGCACAGCAGCAGATTGCTGAGCAGACAAATGTGTCCATCAGCCAGAGACTCCAGGCCTTCAACTCTGACTAATCGACAAAACTGAGAGACGTGTACATGTGCGCGTAATCGTTGGGGGGATGAGGGGGTAAAAAATCGAGTGTAGAAACAAATTAGGGTTGTGGCTAGCGGAAAGGGGGTAGTGAAGGAGTTCAGCAACACGGTAAGGGAGACAGACATGGATGGAGAAGAGAATATCCTGAAGCCACGATATCCACGATAGCATGGTGAACTGAGAACTCTGCGTAATTATGAAGACGACATGAGGGTCTTACGAGGCAGCGAGTAAGCAAAGAAGGAAATGACAAAGCAGAGAGATAATTAATAAAGAACAAAGGAAGTGACAGGTGGTGAAAGCAAGACAGCAGGAAATAAAGAATGGAAGAACAGGCAGACCAAACACACCCCAAGGCCCCAGACTCTGACTAATAAACAAGAGGAAGGGGGAGAATATGGCCAGGGGGAGGACAACATGAAGGAGAATAGAAGATAGGGAAAGCAACATCTCTCTGTCCCTTCTACTGTAAATGAATCATTAAATGGAGAGGTAGAGAGTTTGACTTCTCAAAAGGTCAACTGAACAAAGATTATCATCAAAATGTCATCTGTATATCGCTTAAAGCTGCACTAAGCATTTTTCATATTATAAATTGATCAGAATTATTTGTTATAATGTAAGATGTAATGTTGGGTTGAGGTATGTCACCAAACTGCATGCTGTTTAAAGCTATTTAGCCTCTTTTAGATCATTCTTTGGTTTTATGACTTGCAACAAAACCTGGTTTAAATGTTTTTGAATAACATAAACATACAATGACGGTGTAACATGCTACATACAAATCAATACTCAATATAGCATATACCTTAATGAATATTGTTGACAGACACTTAAGACTAGTGGACGCTATCTTATATTTACTTTTCTCTGATATTCAAACGAGGTATCGTGAGTATCTGAGCAGCGCATCCCATCAGTTTAGTTTTAGATGTGGCTCCTTTGCTCCAAAAATGGTTTAGTCTTCCCACAATACCTTGCATATCTGTAAGTTACCTGCTCAGAACCAAACAGCAGGCATTTGTAGGGTACATTTGCTAAAAAAAAGTTCTACTGGAAACACTGTTAATGAGTGCCGTACGACTAACCGTACCAAAACCAAAAACAGTAAAGATTTAGGACGTAAAACCAAAAGAACATGCTGAAAGATACTAAAATGCTCCGTCAGGCTGAGGGTAACAGCACATTTGCTTTGTTATTCTCTGTGGTTTGAGTACAAGCGCCTAATTTCACATTACACAATATTTAAAAAGGAGTCCTTGTATAAACAAGATTGTATTCTGCATATGGCAGGTTATTTTCATTGATAAACATAATTGAAAATATGCCAAGAAAAGGTGTTTGGAGAGAAGAAAATCTTACGGATATGTTATCTAGTCTTTTTGGCCACTACTTGCTGATCTTATTTGCTTTGATAAATATGTTTTCCTTTGGCAGCTTTATCGTCTCAGCTCAAGTTGGATTCAGTTTCTGCTGATCTTTATGGACATATTTAATGACTGCAGAGCAAACAACAACAACAACAATAACAACAACAACAACAACAACAACAACAACCATGATAATGGCTTGGATTGCAATCAAATATTGTGTAACCTGAGCAGGAAACACATTACATTTACATCTCCACAATATCCCTTCTGGACTGAGAAAACCTTTTGGGCATTTTTTTGAAGTAATATCAAGTTCAAAGCTTGGGTGAAGACATTTTGAGAAATACAGAACATCTTTATGCAAACATTTGGGCATTCATACGATGAATTTACACTGACTAGAACAATGTAGCCACAAAGGGGTAGATATGGAGATGGATACAGTTAAGATGAAAAGTGTAGACAGAGAGGAAACATGAGAGAAGGTGGAGTGGGCGTCAGAAGAGAGGAGCAGACGGCCTTGCTGAGAGGGAAATATTGAACACTGGCGAGAGCGAACATATTTCTTAAAGTGCTTCGCAAATGAGACAGACATGGACTTAGCAACTGTCTGAGGAAAGTGAGGAACGAGAGAGAATGAGGACAGAGGGCGTTGGCTCCATAATGTGTACTGGAGTGTAAAGATGTCTGTCGCTTGGAGCAGAGCTTCACACAGTAACATGTAGAATGAAGACACTCATTAAAAAGCTGGAAGCGAGGGAGAAAAAAATAATGGACCATGCGGAAAGGAATCAAATCAGAGCCCAGATTTTAAATGAAGTGTTGGTGCATTCATCTCTCTCTTCCTGTATGACTGTAACTGTTCATCTGTGTGCCTGCAGAACTCCATGGCAGAATTATCGGCTTGTCCTTTTCTTCTCCCTGCTTGGACCAATTTAGTTTTTAATAGTGCCAAGGGTCATAAAGTCAGTAATAGATTGTATAAAAACGTTATATACCCTATAATATGGTCATCAGCATGTGATCTGTATATAAAAGGTCCTCGGTTACATGATAACATAATTATAATAATGACCATTGACCTTAAAAAGGAAGTCATTATATTGTAGAATAGGCCATTTTTGCGGCTGTATGTTATTTAAATATATATGGTGAGGGAAATTTCAATTGTGAGCAATTTTAAATATGAATGTGGCTTTTGAGCATTTGGGGAATAATGGCAGAACGAGGAAAGAAAGTCAGAATAGAGCGTGAGCGTGATGGGACTTCTTTTTGTACATTGTTGAATCAGCAAACTTAAATGTTCCTTTGTAGTTTGTTAAATGCTCCATTAAAGCAAACACATGTGTCTTTGTGTGTCAAAGGACTATGCACTTTTTTGAGTGCAACCCCCATGTGTACACAAATGCAGGCATGCGTGTCATGCATGAATACAGTTCAAAGACCGAGCTCCGCCGTGGCAGTTCACACACGCAGTTCACACACACACACACACACACACACACACACACACACACACACACACACACACACACACACACACACACACACAATCTTTACTCAGCGGTCCTGAATCAGCAATACGGACATCCCAACTGAGGCAAAAATGTTCTAGTTACTGTTTTCCTTTCCTTCCGACACAGGCGTCACACCCACAAAGCGGTTTTTGTTACTTTGAGGACACAGAATGGAACTTTTAATTCCATGGAGGCACACAATTTAAACATTAACCCTGAAATCATCCATTCCGGGTCACCGTGAGGATCGGCCAAAACAAAGTCCTCGCAAACCAAAATACCCTGCACAAGAACAAAGGGATGTCAAGAACTCAAAGCAACACACAAACACATGTATCCCTGGTGGTATGAAGCTATAATTTACTGACGTTTTATTTGCAGAATGTGCTTACCATTATTTCTGCATGTCTAGTCTGCATAATACTCTTATTACATTTCATTAGGTAAGTGGTGTAAACAGATGTGAAGGATAATGAACTCTAAACAGAAACAAAGCAATATGAATTACTGACATTTCTCTATACAAAAGGTTGTTTCAGATAGGATTCTTTCACAAAATGCACCACAATTTGTCTGATTGTCAGCATGTAGATGCCTTATAACATCCATCCAAAGCAATGCAGCCCAAAATGCCCTCTCATCAGCAGTGTTTCCCGGCTTCTCCCGTAGAATTCCAGAGCCAGATGAGCTATAATCTATACAGCATGTTCTTGATCTACCCTGGGGTCTCCTACCATTTGGAGATGATTGGAATACTTCCATTTCCAGGGGTTACCAAGAAGGCATCCTGATCTGATGCCTAAATCCCTCAACTGGCCCTTCTCCTCACTCTATCTCTAGGGGTGAGCTGAAGCATACCTGTTGAAGAACCTAATCCCTGTCATGTATCCCATAATGTCTACTACTAACCAGAGCTCTTGACAATAGGTGATGGTTTTCTTTTGGCTCAGCCCCTTTTTGCCACAATGGCAAAATATGCCAAACGCTACCTCACAATCCATTTAGATTGTAATTGTACAAACAAGGTAGTATAAGCAAAACAAAAAAACACGATATTTTATGAGGATTACTCAGGTAGGGCTTGGACAAGAAGCTGCTTTGTAGTGGTATGCCGGCCAATACTTCAGTATCACCTGCCAGATGGAGAAACAGGGTCAACAGACATTGGTTGGGGTTTTAAACTATCCTTTAGGGTCTAAATAAGCACCTCACCTATATCACTCATGCTCAGTAGAGGCCTGTTGTGGTAGAAATTCCACACGTAATCACCTTCTGGTAAGAAAATAACAAATATACAAGCTTGAACCAAAGCTGTGTTATTTAAGAGTTATAGCATTTAACAGAATCAATCTTATTTCAGGCTGGAAGGCCCATGTGTGCTACAGAAATCTAACCCCGTTACACAGAAAAGCAATGTCATGTATACAGAGGAGCAGGAAACAAAAGGGAAATAAGACCGGTAACATCCGTACGATAATTTGCCTGACAATTGTCCAGTGGCACGCTCCTGTCCACGTCGAGTGCAAGAGAACAGGAGGTTGCCAGTCTTTTGTATTAAAGGTCTGATAAGGCCTGGGAACGGCAGCCCTATAGTTCACAGAAGGACTGATACATTCAAACTGCAGGAAAATCAAACCAGATAAGGAAGTTATATATAATTAAATGAGACTTAATGATACATTTACTACAACACATACCATCAATTTCCTCAACATCCCACACCGGGGTGTAACATTTTCAGTCAGGTAGCTTTTCTTTGCACCCCTTTGAATTTCTGTCTTAGGTTTTCTGCAACCCAAAAAAAAGGGATTCTGTCCAACACTTTGCATTTGGTGTTGGTGTAGGCACCGAATTGCCACATACTTTTTCAGTTTGTACTTGAAAGCATCCTTGGGCACATTGAAGGACTGTCTACACAGCTAGCATCCACTACATAGATGGAAGTAAGTACTTATTGGCTGGCATTGTCACAACAATATGTCTTTGAAAATGCTTATGATAAATAATGAAGTAAAAGGTATATCTCTTTTCACAGAAACCAGAGAGTGAATCTCTTGTTAAGATGTTATCATACTGTTTTTTCCGGTATTCTGCATATATCAGACATCCGCCAGCCTTTTTTCATTCCAGGGATCTCTGGAGGTCTATTCACTGCGGATGCCTGGCAAAGGCGGCGCCTGGGACCATTTGAAGCAAATAACCTTGTATTTTAGGTTCATCAAATTGACCAGAAATCCAAACATATAACAGACATGCAACTGTCAGTCAGAGTTACTATGCGTATTGACACAGACATAAACTATAGACAGCGTTTGTATCCCTGCAGGTTTCTGTGGTATTTGAATCATGTGTGAATAACAACTGGAATTTGCATACACAACACACTACTAACAAATATGTATGGTATATGTAAACGGGAATAATGTAGGTATTTATTTGTATATAGAGAATTAGTGAGATCAGATCAGAAATGGTCACTGGAGAACATTCTAATGTGAGGTGTGAACTGGCATTTAAAGATGCCTTATTCTGCTAAATGTCAGGTTCATATTTGTATTCTGTGCCTCTAATGTTACATGTTTCCATGCTTTAATGTTCAAAAAGGTCTTTATTTTACTCATACTGCCTGTGCTGCAGCACCTCTTTTTCACCCTCTGTCTGAAACCAGAGCCCAGTCTGCTCTGATTGGTTATCTGGCCGTCTCTGTTGTGATTGGTCAACCGCTTAGAGATGTGTCAGATATGTCATGACCCTTAGCATATCACATACAATGTGTTGTATCACTTTATATGCAGAAAAAGCTATATAACACACAGGAAAGCGGACATAAACAGGTCTTATTGATCTGCCTTCGCTTGATCAGTGTTAAATAGCCCTGCACCAATGTTGCGGTTGTTTTCCTAAAAAGAGAGCTATGCCGCCTGACTAAGCGGAGGTGCTACCCTTGACATGGCTCACGGCTTCAAATGTTGACCTCAATTGTTGCTTTCTAATTGCAACCAATTAGATTACAGCTGCATGAAGCTGCGGGAGCTAGCAGGGGAGGTAACCATTGGAAAATAACTTAATAGCTGTTTTCACCGCAAGGCAGTCCTGCACGGGTCTGATTTTCAAGACCTGCTCCCACCCGCGACGTGTAATACCGAACCCGCCCCGCCACCCTCACATATTGCCAATTAGTTCCGCAAACCGACCCGACCCGTCGGCACAAGATCCGCAAACCGGCCCGAACCCGCATATCATGAGCAGTGAAAACATGCAATTATTAACACACGCAGTTGCATATTTGGCTCAAAAAGCGTGGGATGTTGGTTATTTTCTCCATCTAGGATGACACCAAAAGCCTCCCAGACGTTGGATTTCGCTCTTGAGGAAGTGTTATTGAAAATGCTGTATTCTCCGCTATAGATCTTCACCTCAGCCATTTTGAATGTGGCTCCTCCAACAATGCAACATCAATATATATATAGGACATAAAACAAATAAAATAGTGCAAGAGAATGTTTTGAGATGTTCAAAGAAGCATGTAAATGCACGGTCTGAACAGGGCATGAAACAGAATTGTTGTATCAATCTGGATTCATAGATTAGGAAAGAGGCCAGAAACAATTCAATGAATGAAAAAGTCCTCTACAAAAGGGAATAATAATAATAAATACATCCATTTAGGTAATGGACAAATCTGATAAACACAAGGCTATCCGGAAAGAGTCAGAAACCCATTGTTTGTGACTTTACTTGGACTTGAAATAAATATCTTGAGACCCTTTCCCTAGCCGCAAGATCTAAAAATAAAATGTCCTACTTCACTCTGGACTTCATAGCCAATGCTCGAGACCTACTTGTGTCATCCGTCAACATCAAAAGACGCTTTCAACTCCCATCTTTGTTCACTGATAAATGCTAACTGCACACACACATAGATGAACAATTGACAACAGTTTGCCTATTTAAAAAAAAATGTTCAATAGACCTTTTTTTGAAATGCCCTAAAGAAATAACAAAATCAACTTTTACCCATTTGCCTAAAACATCCCCATCCTTACTTCCCTTTCAAGTGTAAAGCATATTCAAAAACTCCTGTCGGAAGCTTTCCCGTTGCTTGACTAGCAAAATGTATTCTTGTCATTAAACAAGACAGGTATCTGTGTAAGACTTTTATATATATTTTAATATACACCAAATGTCTCTTTTCGTTAATCTTTTGTTTGGTTTCAATGTATTCAAGATGAACTTTTAATCAGTTTATGTATATGCTTGAGCAACATGTTAATGTATGAAAACACCATGGAATTATTTCTGGACAATCCTTATTTCTGGACAATCCTTTAATAACACATCAATAGTCTGTGTAGGACTCCAAAATTGGATATCAATTACAGGATTATGATATGTTATTGTGGCTATGGAGAAATTCAATTGTTACTATTTTCAGCATGTTGAGAGGATTTGTTCATGTTTTCATTGCTTAGTCTCTCTTTCTAGTACAGCTATCATCTCCTTCAGAAAGGCTGAACTACTAGAGAGGTATGGGAAAGGCTGTTAGATAGCTGTTGGAAACAAAAGAGAATCCTGCATGTTAGGGATTGATCCATATAGCCGGATTCACTGTCACAGCATTCCCAATCCCACTTGCATCCACACGGCCCTGGGAAGCGGATCTGACACTCTAAAATCGGCTCAGGGATGCTCTTAGTGAATTTTCGCACATTAATGCTTTTAGAGCATCCACAAACATATGCACGCACACACGAAAAAATCCATGCAAACACACACACGCATACTCCCGAGCACCTCTTCCCTTGCTAATTCCTCTCTTCTCCTCCCTATTTCGTCTTCTCTCCTCCCTCTGCGGGCTGCCAAGCTAAGCCCAGAGCAGCTAAATAATCACTAAGGCTTCCAGCTGGCAGAATATGCCGCATTTTTTCTGAGAGGAGGGAATATAGCAGGGATGGCAGGATGCAACAGCAGCATGCCAATATGTATTGATATTGTGCTGACAAAATGTGTTAGTGTGTGTTTGTTTTGTGAGTGCACTCAGGGAAAGTGGAGAGGGAAATTGTTAGTATGACATACTTCATTTGAAGAGGCCTATTTTATTGGCAGGGCGTTTTGATTAAGTTTTTAATGCTTCCTTGGACTGTGAAAGAGATCATTCCAACAGTCAATTGGACACCATGGGCAAAAAAGGGAAAACAAACTATCCCTAAAAATGCTACTTCGATCTGTTTTATATGTTTGTATTTAGATCCCACTCTACTTTTTTGTTACTGTGGCTTTTTGTCCCAGTGAAAAAAGAAAAAAGAATACTGAACTCTCAAAAGCTATATCTCTAATCTGATGTAATAATTTGCAATTCTTACATTGTGCTCCCACGTTCTCTTAAGATTGGGTCAAATTCTTGTTTAAGCTTTGGTTTATCTTCATCAGGCCACTCTGCAATGCGGCAAATTGCAATTCTGATCCAAAATGCTGATTATCAGTATGGCATAAAAATAACAATTCACTTGAAAGTGCTGCATGCTTTCCAATTTCCTAATTTTGGCCTTCAAAGCTGCACTGTTAAGTTATTTTCTACAACAGTAAATCGGCTTTTCTGAGCCTAATACCTACAGTATCTGCTGCTGAAAGCAACTAAAGCAAGAAAGCTTAAAGCCAAGCTGTTGAGTTTGGACACAGACAAATACACATGTGGATGCACACACACACGCTGAAATATTCGATTTTCAGAATTCCTTCCAGCTCAACATAGTTGCAGGTACCTACATATAATATTGGCCCCTGGGTCATATCTATAAATACGAGTACATCAAAGGAGTTCATCCTACTAGGCACATCAGAATGGCCACTGGCTGCCTTGGCTCACACACACACACACACACACACACACACACACACACACACACACACACACACACACACACACACACACACACACACACACACACACACACACACACACACACACACACACACACACACACACACACACACACACACACACACACACACACACACACACACACACACACACACACACCAAAGTTTGTAATTTTGATGTTGAGCTGCCTTCATGTGCGTGTGAGTCTAGGTAACGTGTCAGCAACTTTATCTGTCTTGAAATAGCCAGGAAAAAAAACCCTGAAGGCCTAGCAGAGTCTTTCTTTCTGCAGTGCTGATTTATGCTACTTACTTAGTGAAGACAGGAGGTGGTAAGTACATCAATCATACAATCAGTCAGCCATTTAGAGTGTCGGTCGGTCCGTCAGTCAATCTTTCCCCCTCCGTCATGCATCACCCTCTCTCAGTCTCCATACCCCATGCAAAAACCCACACTCACACAAACGGGGTGTAACAAGCAGCAGGGATTTTTTGATGGCAGCTATTTTTAGCGGGCTCTATCTCGTGGGTTTAGTCATTTTCTCTCCTCAGTAACAGCTACCATGCAGAGACTGTTGTTATGAGGAGCAGTCCGAAGCGCCCAATCATCTGCCTCCCCGCGTGATGGATGGACAGACAGGTCACTGAGAGAGGCAGGTGACAAAAACAAAGAGTGCTGAGTTTGTATGAACCCATTAGAAACACCTGCACATCTTGTCACGGATACAGGCTATGTCTACGTTAGTATTACAGTGTAGATACATTGAATGGGTTTGCCTTAATGTCCATAGGAACACATAATAGGCATGAAAGGGAGCATCTGTGGCTGATTCATAAATCACATTTCAGATTTCACAGCATTGAGACAGACTAATGAAATGATTTTTAAGGCCTGTTTTCAATTTCACACTTCTATCTTCATGTTGGGTCTAATGTTGATTAGTCATGAAGTAGAACATATTTGTACAGCAGCTTTTGTGCTATGCAGTAATGGCAATAGTTCAACTATGCTGCAAAATGGAGAGAGAAAAACAATAGAGCTCAGCTATAATCCAAGCAATACCTGTGCTGCTGAATGTATGAATGTTTCCAGCTGACTTGGCATACAATTCAGAAACTGTATTGTTCTGCCAGCAAACAAATAAACAATATTAATAAAAGAGCAAGAACAAAACAAAGAGAAACAGCTAATCAGTTTAATGCAGGTTTTTTTTTTAAAACATTGTTTTATACTTTTCTTTAAAGGAACATATAATGCTGTAGTACCCATTTTCGGATTACTAGGACTAAGTATCTTTTGAAAGACTAAACAGCACATTATACTCCTTAAGTGATGAGAAATTTAAAAAAAGCTGATCAATATTTAAAAAAACTCTGTGGTTTTGCTATTAATTGCTCTGATGTGACCAGTAGCTTGTGATGGCTAATGTTAGCTGACTTGAAATAGTAACTCAAGACAAAGTCAGCTTTTTTGAGATGGTAAATGAAATGTACAGTTACGGACTCATATTCTCATCTGAACAATCGCTACCATGAAGCTGCCGGTCATACTGCTACTCGTAGTATTTTTAAACATCGCAAAAGGGCCCAAAACTGCTGTTCTTTAAATGACGACTTGAAGCTGCTTCAAAGAAAAACGTGTCAAGCCCCTTAGTTCCCCATGTTTAAATGCTGGTTCTAGTGGCCCGCACTAAAAGGAAATATACACAACAGATTCACAAATAATAAATCATTATAGCAAATTGAAAACATGTCCAAATGAAAGTGGAGTTTAAAAATCAGAAAAGTTTGTGGTGTGTGAGGTGTGTGACTAAAGAGGTGGATGCAGGGGCAAAACAAAGCATAAGTGCAACGAAACCAAAGAAAAGGTCAAAAGTAAGCTGCAGCAGCCACAGCAACATCAGAGTAGAAGAAGTCAAAAGAAAAGAGGGTTGCCAGCTGTATCAAGATAGGAATAACCTCGAAACACCCTCAGGATCACATGCAGAAAGAGCACAGACAGGTGAATCACACAGCCATCTCAAGATGACACCACATTCATATTCTATACTCTGTTAATCCCTGCTGCCTATGCTTTCTCTGCTGCATCCTTGCTAGTCCAAGCCAGCAGTTCAAATGGCTCTGGACTGACTCTTGGAGATTGTTCAAAGCAAGCACACTATGGTTATAAAGCATATTCTGCCTTTCCAGTCAACACATCCTCACTCCCAGGTCGGCCTATGTTGACATTATGTCAAGTCCCCTGCCGGCTTTTTCCAACGCAAGGGGGGGGGGGGCCTTAGAGTCCATTTTCAACGCAAGGGGGGGGCCCTTAGCGTCCATTTTCAGCTTTCCGGGATGTCCATATGCTTCTATGGACGCTCATGGAAGCACGGCATTCGTTTGTGTCGACTGCCCTTAAAGGCAATGAGAGCGTCCATTCTCATTGGATAACGGATAATTGTACACCCGGAAGTAAGTATTCCCCTTACTGACGATTGATTTTACAGTGATATCTGCACTACTCATCGACTAAAAAACACCAGATTATCCTTGTTAATTACACAACATTGATTGGTTTAAATTGTGTGCAATGCTTTTGTATTTGTTCCCTTCGATTCGGAGAAACAAATATTTTTTCGGAGTAAAGGATGGCAGAAGACACTACACTACCCAGAATCCCCAGCTATCGTTTGGACTACACCATAAGCTCTGTTTGACGTCACGTGATCTTCAAATGTCTCCCTGCAGAAAAAAAACATGGCCGAACTTCGTTTTATTCTCGGTGTAAAATGCCTATTTTAAAGTTAGTTTGGCCATTAAAATGCGTTTTGATGTCATTTGATGCTAGAAATATGAGTTGTTATTTTAGATTATGTGTGCAGTGGATGTACATGATCTTTAGTTTGCTAGTTATTATGAAGATTACTTCAGGAAATTGCATCTAACGTTTTCATTGTTACCAAGGTGGTTGCTAGGGACGCTGCTATCGATATTATTTCTGTTATGTTGTGTAACTGTTTAATGGTGTTATCTTTATTGCTACCCCCTTCCCCGTCAATGTATAGTGTTGGTCCACAGCGCAAACATATTAGTTTAACAAAATCCGCATCTAAAGATACGTTATTTTCCCCTGTGCAATTCCAGTCTCACATCTCAGAGCACATCGTCATTAACAAATACCGGAAACAGACCGAAAACAGTTTTAAAAAATTAAATAATACCTTATTCCGAGTGTGCTTGCTTTTCTCTTTGAAAGTCATCACATACCGGCATTGTAATACACGGTTTGGCTGCATTAAATATTACATATCTGCCGTAGTTCTGTATTTATAGAGCCCTGATGAGAATCAATCAATCAATCAATCAATCAATCAATCAATCAATCAATGTTTATTTATATAGCCCAATATCACAAATGTTACATTTGTCTCAGTGGTCTTCACAGTTTATACAGAATATCAGTATGACAATACGACACCCTCTGTCCTTAGACCCTCACATCGTACAAGGAAAAACTTCCAAAGAAAACCCAGTTTAAAGGGAAAAATGGGAGAAACCTCAGGGAGAGCAACAGAGGAGGGATCCCTCTCCCAGGACGGACAGACGTGCAATAGATGCCGTGTGTAAATTGAAAAGATAATACATTTGCAACATAGGTAGTCCAAATGTTTGGAAATGCATGTGTGTATAATAGGAAGATGAATCCACGAGGATATCCATCCAGGACCACAGCCACGACTCAAGATCCAGCGCTCGCGATCCAGGACACAGGACCGCAGGATCATCCATGACTCCGGATCCCAGCGTATATAGACACCAAAAAGAAAGACATTTGGGGAAGCTGGGTTAATCGGAACATGAGAGTACACAGGTATAGACAGAGAGAAGGAAGAAGTAAGATGTCCCCCGACAAACTAAGCCTATATCAGCAAAACTAGGGGCTGAATCTAATCAGCCCTAACTATAAGCTTGATCAAAAAGGAAGGTCTTAAGCGCACTCTTAAAAACGGATAGGGTGTCTGCCGCCCAAACACAAACTGGAAGCCGATTCCACAAATGTGGAGCTTGATAAGAAAAGGCTCTGGCTCCCATTCTACTTTTAGAGATTCTAGGAACAACCAACAACCCTGCATTCTTGGAACGCAATGCCCTAGTAGGACAGTAGGGTATAATGAGTTATTTAAGGTAAGATGGCGCCTGCCCATTAAGGGCTTTGTAGGCGAGAAGAAGAATTTTAAATTATATCCTGTGTTCTATAGGGAGCCAGTGTAAGGCAGCCAGAACAGGAGTAATGTGGTCCCTTTTCCTAAGTCTAGTTAGTACACGAGCCGCAGCATTTTGAATCAGCTGAAGCGACTTGACTGACTTCTTGGTACTCCCTGATAATAAAGAGTTACAATAATCCAGCCTAGAAGTAACAAATGCATGGACTAGTTTCTCTGCATCGTTTTGAGGCAAGATATGCCTGATTTTTGCAATATTACGTAGATGGAAGTAGGCGGTCCTTGAAATTGATTTTATGTGGGCGTTAAAGGATAAATCCTGATCAAATATAACACCAAGATTCCTTATAGTCTCACTGGAGGCCAAATTAATGCCATCCATAGTTAGTATATCTTTAGATCATTTGTTTCGTAGATTCTTCGGGCCAAGTACAATAACTTCAGTTTTGGTCGTGTTTAACATCAAAAAGTTTAAGGTCATCCACGTTTTTAAGTCCTTAAGGCAGTCTTGAATTTTATTTAGATGATTAATTTCATCAGGCTTGATTGATAAATATAGTTGAGTATCATCCGCATAACAATGAAAGTTTACAGAATGATTCCTTATAATATTGCCTAACGGAAGCATATATAATGTGAACAAAATAGGTCCGAGCACTGAGCCCTGTGGCACTCCATGGCTAACTTTGGTTTGCGTGGAAGATTCATCTTTAACACGTACAAACTGAGAGCGTTCAGATAGATAGGACCTAAACCAGCCTAAATCAGTTCCCTGTATGCCAACTAAGTGCTCTAGTCTTTGCAATAGGATATCATGGTCGATAGTATCAAATGCAGCACTGAGATCGAGCAAAACAAGAATAGAGACAAGTCCCTTGTCTGAGGCTATTAGAATATCATTTGTGACTTTAACCAGAGCTGTCTCTGTGCTATGATGTGTTCTAAAGCCAGACTGAAAATCTTCAAATAAATCATTGTTTTTTAAGTAATCACACAACTGTTTTGCGACCGCTTTCTCAATAATTTTTGAGAGGAACGGAAGATTAGAAATAGGTCTATAGTTGGCTAAAACCTCTGGATCGAGGTTGTGCTTTTTAAGAAGCGGTTTTATCACTGCTACTTTGAATGATTGTGGAACATAGCCTGATAATAAAGACATATTCATAATATTTAATAAAGAAGTGCTAATTAATGGAAAAACTTCCTTCAACAGCTTAGTTGGAATTGGGTCTAACATGCACGTTGATGGTTTAGAAGAGAGAATCATTGAATGTAATTGTTCAAGGTTTATGGCTGAAAAGCATTCTAGTTTACTATCTAGTGTAATATTAGAACTTACGTTTCCGGGAGCTGTTGATAACACAGCAATAGTGTAATATTAGAACTTACGTTTCCGGGAACTGTTGATAACACTATACTGGTCAAAGGCAAGAGGTCATTAATTTTGTTTCTAAGAGTAACAATTTTATCGTTAAAAAAGCACATAAAATCATTACTACTGAGTGCTGAGTGAATAGAAGGCTCAATGGAGCTGTGGCTCTCTGTCAGCCTGGCTACAGTGCTGAAAATAAATCTTGCATTATTCTTATTCTCATCTATTAATGAAGAGTAGTAGGCTGCTCTCACTTTACGCAGTGCTTTCTTATATTCATTGAGAGTAATATGCCAAATTAAACGAGATTCTTCAAGTTTAGTGGAACGCCATATCCTTTCAAGTTGTCTAGACTTTTGCTTTATTTTGCGGGTTTCGGCATTATGCCATGGAGCTAATCTGTGTTGTTTTATTTTCTTCTTTTTCAAAGGAGCAACAGAGTCTAACTTTATTCGCAGCGCATCTATAGCACTATCAACAACATGATCAATTTGGGGTGGTGTACATTTTGTATAAGTTTCCTCCCCTACATGCAGACATGCTATCGAGTTAAGTATTGGTGGAATCTCTTCCTTAAATGTGGCTATAGCACTAACAGATAGGTTTCTGCTGCAAGAGCTTTTGACTAATGCTTTGTAGTCTCGTAATAGTACTAAAAAAGTTACTAAGAAATGGTCGGATAGAGCAGGATAATGCGGTTCGACTAATAGTTGCTCAATTTCAATACCATAAGTCAGAACAAGGTCGAGAGTGTGATTATAGCAGTGGGTTGGTTTATTTACACTCTGACAGAAACCAACAGAATCTAATATAGAGTTAAATGCAACAGTAAGGCTATTTTTATCATCGTCAACATGAATATTAAAGTCACCTACGATAATTACTTTGTCTGTTTTAAGAACCAAAGTTGATAAAAACTCAGAGAATTCTGATAAGAATTCTGAATAAGGACCTGGTGCACGATACACTGTAACAAATAAGATTGGCTGCAAAGTTTTCCAGGTCGGATGCGTAAGACTAAAAACGAGGCTTTCAAAAGAGGTATAATTACATTTTGGTTTAGTATTGATAAGTAAACTTGAGTCAAAGATTGCTGCAACTCCACCTCCTCGGCCCGTGCCTCGAGCAATATGAGTGTTGATATGGCTGGGTGGAGTGGCCTCATTTATGCTGACATATTCTTCATGTCTCAACCAAGTTTCAGTGAGACAGCATATATCAATATTATAATCTGATATTAAATAATTTACCAATATTGCTTTAGATGCTAGAGATCTTATGTTTAAGAGACCACATTTAATCTTCCTGTTTTGTTGCACTGTAGTAGTTGTTACATTTACTTTTATTAGGTTATTATGTATGACACCTCTATTAGGTTTTACCTTAAATTGTCCTTGGGCAGACACACACACCGCTAATATTGGGTATTTTATTGGGTTCGGGATTCCTATGGATGACTGCCGAGGAGAGAGCGCAGAGAAGCGTGTAAGACTGCGACTCCGCCTCCTGGTCTCAACTCCAGTTTGTCATGGATTAAGTCCACAAAGCCCTGAAATGTTTGCCGAAATGAGATCTGCACCTTCCAAAGTAGGATGAATGCCGTCTCTCTTAATCAGACCAGGTTTTCCCCAGAAGGCTGTCCAATTATTTACGAAGCCCACATTGTTTGCTGGGCACCATCAAGACAACCAGCGCTGAAATGATGACATGCGGCTATACATGTCATCATTGATCAGATTGGGGAGGGGACCAGAGAAGATTACGGTGTCCGACATTGTTTTAGCATAACTACACACCGACTCCACATTAAGTTTGGTGCATTCTGATTGGCGTAAACGAACATCATTACCACCGACGTGAATAACAATCCTACTGTATTTACGTTTATCTTTAGCCAGCAGTTTAAGATGCGCCTCAACGTCGCCCGCTCTGGCCCCCGGAATGCATGTGACTGTGGAGGCTTCGGTCTCTAAATTCACGTGTCTCATAATAGAGCTACCAATAACCAGAGTTGGCTTCTCAGCGGGTGTCTCGCTGAGTGGGGAATATCTGTTAGATATACGTGAACGGGTTGGTGGGGACCTGCGGGTTTCGCGTTATGCCCCTTCTGAACAGTCACCCAGTCTCCCTGCTGCTCGGGAGTTGCCGGGGGACGGCTAAGAGGAGCTACCTTTTGCCGGTCCGCACATGCTAACATGGGCTTTACTTTAGCTGAGTTACTTTCTAAGATGCGGAGCCGGGCTTCTATGGCTATGATTCCCGCCTCCAACCTAACAACTATACTACATTTAACACATGTATCCTTACCAGTAAAGGAGGCCGGGAAGTAACCACACATGATACAGGAAGAGCAGGAAATAGCACCAGAGGGTGGGGAAAGAGCCATGGCTAGCTATCAAGCTAAAGTAGCTACCGTTAGCAAACCCGAAAAGAGTGTAGGCAACTGTGGAGTTACAGTTACAGTCGCTAAGAGAAGGAGAGTTGTGAGTGCTTAAGCTGTAGTAACGTGTGATTACAACGTCAGGCAGTTGCCGTGATCAAGAGTTTTAAAACGATCGATTAAGTTTAAGTTAATAAGCTATCAGCAACAGAACAGGCACACGGGATACCCGGAGATGACAACAACAACCGGAAGTTACAACGTGCTCACCACAATAGGTTCCTCCTTCCGCTGAGAAGACCTCTAGACAAACATGAGGAACTGAAAACGTGACGTGGATCATAAATATATCCATATATCCAGCCATTAAACAACATCTTACATTTATTTTCACACAATACATTTCCTTGCAGTATCAACACTAATTCGGCTGACTTTTATATTTGATCCAATTGGTAGATAGGCTGTATTTACACCATAAAGGTGCACAGCTGATATAAAGGGACACCTGGTGGTTAAAGCATGTTATTGAATTTCATTATTTTTATTATTAGATATTAATAGGATCCTTATAAAGTATATTCATTACTCGTTATTCTCTACTAATAGTTCATTAAAGACTGTATATAATGACTATTTTGCACATCCCGTTCAAGATTTTCTAAGGTATATTGACATATCATATAGGCCTACACAACTATGGTGTAGTTCTGCACTGAATGAAAAACTTGGGTCGCAGGTTCCTCAACAGTGCATTACAAGACATATATCAATATGTATGCATACCTCCAGCAATGTTAACTATGTTGAAGCACTTATTTTAACTGATATTATACATAATGTATTATACTCTTATAAGATATATGCAGATATTTCATCTCCGGCCTTGTCAGGTATTGAACAATCAATAAATAAAGAACACATAATTGTTAAATATAAAACACAGAATTTGTGTGATTATATTAAATGATTTACAAATAAACACAACTGCATATTTAACTGTTACACATGCTGATGTAACGCAAATGTTCCAACTTGGGATCAATAAAGTATATCTTATCTTAAGCTGATCGATGGCTACTGCCATATTTGCAAAATTTACCTCTGAACCTTGACAAGTGCATGTTTCAGGCTTATCAATTAATGTAATGTAATGTAATGTTATCAATGAACAAGAGGAGGGGTCACAAACATAAGACCAGCTGTTAAATAAAGCTCTTCTGACATTAGCTGGCATGTGTGTATATATATTAATGCTGCCCATTATGGGCACGAGCAATTTTCACCCATTTATTAATTATATGTTAAATGTGAGTGTTTCCTATCCCCTAAACCTCCAGAGATGTACACAGTTTAATACTGGCAACTTCTTATTATGGGAAATATGAAAACGTCTTTTAAAACTACAACTCCCAGTAGAGACGTGCCATAGAGAACATGTTGCGAAACAGAATAGCCAGCATGTGTAGTTCTGGGGACGGGGTGGGGGAGGGGGGGACGCGGTGGACCCGTTCAAATCCAGTTTTGAACAGTCTGCCGTGGTTCCATCCCATTTCAAGTGCTGTTCGAGGCAACCCTCGGAGCACACTCTCCAATCACAGAGCTTGAGGACTATCACGGGGTTTGTCAAACAGAGCACATGGTGTAGTCCAAACGATAGCTGGGGATTCTGGGTAGTGTAGTGTCTTCTGCCATCCTTTACTCCGAAAAAAGATTTGTTTCTCCGATTCGAAGGGGAAAAATACAAAAGCATTGCACACAATTTAAACCAATCAATGTTGTGTAATTAACAAGGATAATCTGGTGTTTTTTAGTCGATGAGTAGTGCAGATATCACTGTAAAACCAATCGACAGTAAGAGGAATACTTACTTCCAGGTGTACAATTCTCCGTTATCCAATGGGAATGGACGCTCACATTACCTTTAAGGGCAGCCGACACAAACGAATGCCGTGCTTCCATGAGCATCCATAGAAGCATATGGACATCCCGGAAAGCTGAAAATGGACGCTAAGGGCCCTCCCCTTGCGTTGAAAATGGACTCTAAGGCCCCCCCCCTTGCGTTAGAAAAAGCCGTCAGGGGACTTGACATAACGTCAACATAGGCCGACCTGGGAGTGAGGATGTGTTGTTCCAGTAGAGAAAACGTGATATAGTGCCTCCAGGATGGCATTGTCGTGGATACAATGAGATGAGGAGCTCTTAAGTATGGTTTTCCATTGGACAAAACAAGGTGAAGTGCCTTCCAGTTTAGTATGCAAGTGCAGAAAATATGATTGAATATAATATTAGATGCCCCTTCAGTGAAGCAAATGTGATGGAGTGAAAATGGGATATATGATGGAAAACCTTCATGTGTCCTGCAGGTGCCCAAACACAATCATCTGGTGCTTTTGTTTGTTTTTGTTCCTTCAGACAACCTGAAGTCTTCCACTGTAAGCCTCTATATGTTAGGTATTTATTTGTCCTACAATTTGAACATCTGCCGCTGTGTTATGGATACCAACAGCAGTATAAGTCCTATGCTATCTTTTCTCTCCTCTGGAAGCTCAAATGGATTTGTAGAGTCAGGTAAGGTACACTTTCGACAGACGGATGGAGTTACTGCTCGAGAGTACAACGTGTAGAGGGAAAACAGAGAATCAGAAAGGGGAAAGGAAAGCTGGGTATTTTTGAAAAAAAACTATTGTGAGCATAGTTGTACAATAAAAGAGGATATCTGGGAAGTGTTGATCTTTATGTCGTTTTGACAACTTGGAAACTGAGTGAAAGGCCAAATCAAGAAGAAAATAAATTATGAGGCCAAACAAGTCAGAATTGAGGAGAAACCCATTACAGAACTCATACTGTTCACTGTCCTTTCTTCCATCCTTTCTTTGGAAGTTCTCCTTCCGCCTTCACACACAAATACACAAAAACAAATGCTTAAAACTTAAATGAGAGACAGTATCATAGGTGTTGTGCGGGAAGCACTTCCTTTGAGATGTCAAGGTGATCCTGTAGGTGGATTAATCTTTAACCATGTTCATTTATTTATTCTGTCATTTGATTTATTGTCATGTGAAGAGCTGCAGCCAATTACAGCATACACTGAGAGCATGACAGCAAAACAACTATGTGATGTTGCTCTCGCTCTGCCTTTCCAGGGGGGTATACTACGAAGCAGGATTTTTGCTTAGCCGGCTAAATTCAGGGGAAACTCCGGCTTTCCGGTCCTACGAAGCTGGTTCTATTTTTAGCAGGCTCGATCTCCATGGTAATTTATGCTTAGCGGCTAACCTGGTCGGGACCAGGTTAGGTTGCAGGCTAAGAGCTCAATTCAGTGAAAGCACCGCCTGCTGACCAATCAGAGCTCAGTGTGCGGAGTTTAAAGCGATCAAGTCATATTACAGGAGAAAGGAAATACAGAAAAGCTGCCGTCACAGGAAAGACGGCCGGCAAAAATCCCCGACTGTGTGAACGTGAACGTGAACATCAATAGAATATCACCTCCCATCTTCAGAGCAATCTGACTATTATAACATTAGCGTTAAGAAAGCTTACTTAAATATCGGCCACAACATAAGTAACCGGATCAGAGTACATTAAGTACAGTCCGCGGCATATCACTTCATAATGTATCATATATCTCCTTATCTGAGTCAGCTGAGCCGTATCTGGCCGTGCAACACTCACAGTGTCACATACTGTATGCAGAAGTATTATTTTAAGCAACACATTAAGTTGACGAAACACTCGAGACAAATGTAATTAAAGTCAGATCGTGTTTTAGACGGGGCAGTGATATCATAAACCTGTTAATGTACGCATTCAAACACTTTTTCTTTTGCCAGCTGTATTCACCTTGCAGGTGCAGCTCTGTGGCTTTGATCCTGGATCAAGTATTTAAGTCATGGATGTTTAATGTTTAACTTCTTCATTTTTGACTAGTATTAAAGTTCACTTTTCATTCAGGAAGTATGACGCTGCGCTGTCAGTACGCTTCTCCATGTTTGTGATTGGTCGAATGCTCCAGATACCACCCCTTTCATGTGAACGCGCACCTAACTAGATAGGACACGGCTGGCTTGAGCGATCCACTTGATAACCAGCGTCGTAGTACAGTTTAGCGAGAGCGCGTATGTTTTGGATTAGGCCAACCGGCTAACTCAAACATATCCAGGTTAGGTTGAACCAGCTTCGTAGTATAGGCCCCTGGCCTGGTTCTTGTTTGTCTCTGTTCTCCTAATACGCTCCTGGTGTGTTTCGCATCCCGCGGAGGTCGGAGCACCTGAGGCTAGAGCTCCACTGCTTTGAGTTCCTGGCCTCAGATATTAGGACTAGAGGCTTTTTCCCCTCGTGTACCATGAGACAGTATGTGTTGCTCTTAGCAGACATTAACAGTGACCTCAAATCATGCCTTTCACCCCCACCAGTCACATATACTGTACACTACATGCTGGCTGACTATGCTGAAATCAGCATACCATTGTTTGTTGCTATGTTCTGTTCATGGAAGACAGATGCTGTGTTTAAATGTGCAAACTTCCTCACCTTGAATTACTTTTTGGGTGTGTTTACATTACCAAAAATGGCTTAATGCAGTGCTGATATGTTCTCACATTGGTCAATAGGTGTGGAACTTCTCACCCTCAATGGTTGACAACTTGGCTTAGAAGCGGAAGGGGTAGGAGACCACTGAATTCATTAAAATGGTGGCAGAGAAAGTCGCAGCATTTACAGTTGTTCATGAAAACTCCAAATATAATTAAAATAAATGTCAAGTGAATAAACAAGCTGAGAGATATTTTTCCAGCCGACAAAGCGGTCAAATCCCGGTAATGCTCCTATCAGTTGCAATTTGGCCATTAGAAAGAAGAAAAGGGAGCCATCAAATGTTGCGACAACAGCTGTGTGCAATTTGAGACAACGTCGACATTCATGCACTACACAAGTAAGGTCATAGTGTACACAGTGTAGTACATGGACATGTTCTAGGATGAGTCACAGCAAACCTCTTTGATTTAATAGCGCCAATGTAAGGCTGTTCGTTGTCACAGTGGTGATTTCAGCATGGTACAAATGCTCACACTGACTCTGCTGATGATGTTGACTTGTTGCTCATATTAGATTAGAATGTCAGCAAGCTAACCTTTGCTAATTATCACTAGACACAAAGACACTGTTTATGAGAATGTCATTCGTTTTTAATAGTACTTGGTCATAAACCGAGTGTCACACTCCTAGGTTTATGTCACGCTTGTAGTGTTGTATGTTTGGGTGTTTGCTGTCATGTTTTCCTCCTGGGTTATTGTCTGGTCCTTTTCCCTGTGTTTTTCCTCCCGTCGTTAGTTTCCCTGGTGTGTCTAGTTGTTTGATTGTGTTCACCTGTTGTCCTTGTGTTTCTCCTCCCCTGCCCGGCTGTTTCTCGTCTTGTGATTACCCCTCCCTGTATTTAGTCTTGTCTCTTCCTGTGTTCAGTGTTGTTGCTTCTTTTGTTTGTGACCTAGTTCACCGTAGAGTGTTTTGTTTGTTCAAGTTAGATAAAAGCCCTTGCAATAAAGGTATTATCAAGTGTTATCTGCGTTTGGGTCCTACCTGCTTCACTCTGCGTATCACCGAGGGAGTTAAATGTTGAGCGTTTGATTCAAATGCATTGGAGGAGCAAGGTCCTTCAAGTTTATTCCCTGGGGAACCTTGAAAATATGTATGCTATCAATCTAATAGTTTTGGAATTCTTTGAAAAAGCTCAAATTGTCGATCTCATTGCGTCAGCAGGGTAGACTGAAAATACTTGACAGAAAAAAAAAAATGTATTTAAAAGCCTTGGTCCAGGGAGGCAAAAAGTACAGAACTGAACCAAACTACACTGTCATGACATACAATAATCCAACAAAGACTAAACATAAAACTACTTAAATACAAGCAGATCTGGGGCCTCATTTATAACACCGTGCGTAGGATTCACGTGGGAAGGTTTCTTACGTAGTAGAAATCCAAAACATAGGTCCAGCGATGTTCCGACATTTTCCGATTCACCAAACGTTGCGTACCGGTGAGGAAAGTGCGTACCGCACTTCCTACGCCGGTTTCCCTTTTTATAAATCACAATCGACTCGAAATGCGGCGCAGCTTTTGCGGGCTTCACGTAAGGCCCATATAATAGTACTTTATGAAGAAGATCGCAGGAAATGACGACAGAACAGCTAAAAAAGACATCTCACACCGTGAGAGGTCAAGATAAATCATAGTGTTTGGTGGATGCAGTTTGAACCAGAGTAGCAGCATGGAGGTCGGATCGTCACCAAAATAAATAAATAAGTGGTCCGAAAAAGGTTCATGACAAAAAAAATACACATAGCCTTCCTCAGGCAGTGTGTTTGTACCGGGGACAGGAGACACCCCCTTGATGTGAAACTGTAAGAAATGATCGGGGAATCCCTCCGGAGTGGAGTCATGACGACTGGATCTGAATTATTTGTTTGTATTTGGTGGTTTGTGTCCCAGCTGTCGATCAGCTGTGTGCAGCGTCTCCACTGCAGCCTGTGCATCTCAACTCCCCGCAGCAACTCTATATCCACCAGTTAGAGGAAATACAACCAATGTGTTGGGTTATATTAGCTGTACAATTTATCACATATGGTGTTCTTAGTTTCCATACCTCCTGTGTTTTACGAGCGACTTATCAAGTCTTAGCAAACGGCATAAAACACGATTAAACATGATGGTACCTATATAAAACGATAGTTACGGCTGTAACTATGGTTCTATGAGTCCCGGATGACCGCCAGAGGCGGTGCTTTAGCACTGGATATGTCCATCGCGTGCATGCGCAGCTCGAGTACCAATAACAACAAAGTCACCTGTGCCCCACGTGACACCGGCTATATCAGCCGGTGTCGACAGAGGATCTGTTCCCAGAATCTTCTCGCGAGCACACAATAATTCTGAGTGACAGGAAACTCTGGCGGTCATCCGGGACTCATAGGACCGTAGTTACAGCCGTAACTATTGTTCTATTTCGTCCCTACTGACCGCCAGAGGCGGTGCTTTAGCACTGGATGACCTATACCAACCATGTCATGAAGAATCCAAGCACTTACTCACCTAGCTGGAAGCAGCGGAGCTTGGCCACAAGACCACCCCCAGGGGGTGAGGAGTGGCGACATTGACCCGGTAGAACCTGGAGAATGTGCCAGAAGACGCCCATGACGCCGCGGCGCAGATGGTCTCCAGGGGCACCCCTCTTAGGGCAGCCCACGATGTTGAGATGCTCCTTGTAGAGTGGCATCTGGCCCCTGATGGCGGGGGGCGGCCACTGGCCCCATAGGCATATGTGATGGTATCCACCACCCAGTGGGACAGCCGCTGTTTCGAGAGAGCACGACCCTTCCTAGTGCCGCCATGGCAAACGAAGAGCTGCTCTGACTGCCGTATACAGGCCGTAGCATCAATATACGCCCTCAGGGCACGCACAGGGCACAGCAACTCAGGTGTGCCGCTCTCCTGTGGAATGTTAAAGCGTGCCAGCTGGATAGGCCGATTGGAGTGGGCTAGTGGAAGCACCTTGGGCAGAAACGCCACATTCGGCCAGAGGGTGACACCCGAGCCATCGGAGTTCCACCTCAGGCATGTACTGCTTACGGAGAGGGCATGAAGCTCTCCGACTCGCTTCCCTGAGGTTATGGCAAGCAGAAATGCTGCCTTCAGGGACAGCCACTTAAGCCCGACCTGGGCCAGGGGTTCGAAGGGAGGAGATGATAGGGCATCCAGCACTAGGGGCAGGTCCCAAGCCGGAGGCCCTTGGGGTGCTAGGGGGGCGCTGCCGTAGAGCCCCTCTTAGAAAGAGGGACACCAACCACCAGAGGGACACCAACCATGTCGACTCCGACATGTCGGGCAGAGATAGCAGCCATATACACCTTCAAAGTGGAGTGAGAACGTCCACTATCCAGAAGGGACTGCAGAAACTCTAAAATGGTGGCCACGGAGCAATGTCCCGGATTCTCAGCCTTACTCACACACCAGTGGGAGAAGAGCCTCCATTTGCACTCATACTGTGCCCGAGTGGATGGAGCTCTGGCATTCAGGATAGTTTCCCTGACAGATGCCGTGACACCGCTCAACAGTGGGTTGGGCCCTGCAGAGGCCAAACCCAGAGCTGAAGGCGGTGAGGGTCGGGATGCCAAATCTGACCCTTGAGCTGTGACAGAAGGTCCTTCCTGTCGGGGAGATGCCACGGTGGGCTGCAGCAGAGACTGCGTAGCAGTGGGAACCAGACTCTCCCCGGCCAGCGGGGGGCGACCAGAAGGAGCCTGTGCCCCTGAGTAAGGACCCTCTGAAGCGTCTGAAGTATCAGAGGCAACGGCGGGAAGGCATACAGGAGAGTGTCAGGCCAGTCGTGCGCCAGGGCATCCTGACCCAATGGGCTGGTCACCTCCGTCCAGGAGAACCAGAGGGGGCAGTGTCTCGACTCTTCCGAGGCAAAGAGGTCCACCTCGGCCCTGCCGAAGAGGCTCCAAATTATCTCCACCACCTCCGGGTGAAGCCTCCACTCCCCCGGTGGAGGCTTGTGCCGTGAGAGGAAATCTGCGACCTGATTCAGGTCCCCTGGCAGAAAAACTGCCCGCAGACTGGTGAGGCGGGGGAGCGTCCAAGGCAAGAGGCTCTGCGAAATGCGGAGCAGCTGTGCGGACCTGGTGCCCCCTGGTGGTTGATTTGGGCAACTGCGGACATGTTGTCCGAACGAACGAGCACATGCCTGCCCGCCAGTTGGGGTAAAAAGTGCATGAGTGCGAGCAACACCGCCCGAAGCTCCAGTACATTGATATGGCGTGCACCTTCCTGGGAAGACCACTGACCCTGCACGGTCCTGCCCTGCCACACCGCACCCCACCCCGAGAGACACGCATTCACAGTGACAGTCTCCCGGCGGGATGGGATGGTGCCCATGGGCACACCCATCAGAAGATAGGCCCTGTCCCTCCAGCGGGACATAGAGTGGAGGCACCGCTGAGACACCCTGACTCTCTTGTGCCTGTGCCGCTTGGCGTCCAAGTGACAGCTGTTCAGCCACATCTGCATGGGGCGCAGTGACAACAGGCCCAAGGGCACAACGGCTGAGGCAGCTGTCAGTCTGCCTAAGAGCCGGAGGAACTGTATGTAAGGCACCCTCTTGCCCAGTCTGAAGATGCAAAGATGGTGGGAAATGTCGTCCACACGACGAGGTGTCAAGTAGGCCCTCATGGTGACCGAATCTAGGACCATCCCCAGATAAGTGACCTGCTGGGAAGGGTCCAGGCAACTCTTCCCGTGTTCACTGTCAGGCCCAACCGGGCTACGTGGGATGAGAGGCGCGCCGTATCCTGGGCCCCTTGGGTGAACACCCTTGGAGAGAGGGAGAGACCAAAGGGAAGCACCCGGAACTGATAATGTCGGCTCTGAAAGGCGAACCTCAAGTACTTCCGGTGATGGGATGCAATTGGCACGTGGAAGTAGGCGTCCCTCAAGTCCACGGTTGTGAACCACTCCCCCTGTGTGACAACACAAAGGGTGTCTGCTGTGGTTAGCATATGGAAGGGTAGTACCCTCAGGAATCTGTTGATTCCTCTGAGGTCCAGAACTGGATGGAATCCGCCAACTTTCTTGCTCACAAGAAAGTACGCCGAGTAGAACCCCCCGCCCTGACGCATGGGGTCCACTGGCTCGATTGCGCCCTTGGCCAAGAGGACGGACAACTCTTGGGCTAGAGCTAAGGCCTTCGCCGGGTCCTTGACAACTGTCATTCTGACCCAGCCGAAGGCTAGGGGCCGGCGTCGGAACTGCAATTCGTAGCCCTGGGTTAGTGTGGAAACCACCCAAGGGTCGGAAATACAGGCAGCCCAGTAGCTGAGCTGCTGCTGGGAAAAACAGCCGACGACCGGCCCCGGGACTTCAGGGCCTGGCGACCTGGGGCACAAAAGTCATTGGCCGGTTGAGTGGGCCGCTGAGAACTCTGCAGACCACCCCAGTAAGCCGGTGGCTGAGTGCGGCTGCTAGAGCGGCCCCTGGGCCTGCCGGGAGTGGCCGCGGGTCTGCGAAGACCCGAGAGCTGCTGCCTGGTCTGCCTCGCTTGGGCAGCGCGCTCCAGCGTCTCCAGGGCAGCTGACCCAAACAACTCCCCTGGCTCGACTGGCACGCTACGGAGGACTCTCCTATATGTCTCCGTTAGTGGTGACTGGGCCAGCCAAACCTGGCGACGAGTCTGTACCAGAAAATACATAACTCGTCCCAATTCCCTAGTCATTAGGGCAAAGGCCTGCAGTGATGCATCACTGAGGCCCAGCAAAGAAGGCTCGGCCGGAGCCTGCTGCAGCGAGGCGGAGACGGCCAGCATTAGATGGGAGAGGGAGTTCCCGATATGACCCATGTGTGCCGCTGCGTCGTAGGCCCTACAGAGCAGCCCATCCGTGACCCTGCACTGAGGCTGAGGGCACCTGACCTCAGGCCTTAAAGCCTCGTCAGGAGCCAGAATCAGGGAGGCGATGGCAGGCTCAATGGGTGGCATGCCACCCAGCCCCACCCTCGCCGGGTCCTGCATGGCAGCCAAGGTCCGGGCATCAGAGCCAGTGTGGCAAAGGGCCCTGGTGTCCCTCCAGCATGCCTGGAGCTCCCTCAGGTACTCCTCTGAAGGAGGAACGGTGAGGGGGACAGGGGCTGGGTTACGCCTGAAGAAGGCACTAGCCGGAGCCAAGTTGGCCTGCGGAACCGGAATCTGCAGGTGCGCCAAGGCCGTACAAATAATGGCCGCTATGGAGCCGTCCTCCCCGCCCTGCAGAGACCCCTGAGCAGAGGAGAGGGAAAACTCCTCGAGCGGGACCTTGTCCTCCGTCTCTTCATTGAAGAGGTTAGCCGAAGCCGCTAGTGACAAGGCATCCTCATACAGAGGTGCGGCAACCGAAGGAGGGGCGGCAACCGAAGGAGGGGAAGGCGGCACACTAGCAGCCCCTATACCGGGCCCTGGCTGAAGGGCCACGAGGAGCGACTTCATCGTGTCCATGTCGGTAGCTAGCTGATCCACTTTAGAGGACAGCCTGTTCCTAGTCCTCCTATTGGGGGGTGCACCCATGGCCATCGCTCCCTCAAGTCGCCAGGGACGGTCGAACTGATCTGGGGGAGGATGTGACCAAGAGAGGTGTCCGTTGGCTGCCGCCAGACGTTCCACCTCAGTGATTCTAGCCACTCTGAGTGCCCGGGGCATGCAGCTACAGTTCATGCAGGCCCCTACCGTGAGAGCTTCCCTTAGATGCTCGAGGCCGAGGCAAGAGGGGCAACGGTCGTGGCCGTCCTCGGGCTCAAGAGAAGCCATACAGGCGCTACATGAATGAGCCATTCTGTAGGTAGCCAGATGCAGAGAAGCCGGGAGCGGGAACACAGCCTTCACCAGCTACCTGCCCTTCACTGGCTGAGCTCGAGGCGAGTGCCAGATGCAGCGTAACCGGGAGCGGGTGCGGGAACACAGCCTTCACCAGCTACCTGCTTAACAGAAAACACAAGGCAGTTTAGCGTCTACCAGGAGCGGGGGCGAGAACACTGCCTTCACTGGTTAATTTACAGACGAATGCCAGATGCAGCGTAACCGGGAGCGGGTGCGGGAACACAGCCTTCACCAGCTACCTGCTTAACAGAAAAAACCAGGCAGTTTAGCGTCTACCAGGAGCGGGGGCGGGAACACTGCCTTCACTGGTTAATTTACAGACGAATGCCAGATGCAGCGTAACCGGGAGCGGGTGCGGGAACACAGCCTTCACCAGCTACCTGCTTAACAGAAAAAACCAGGCCGTTTAGCGTCTACCAGGAGCGGGGGCGAGATCACTGCCTTCACTGGTTAAATTAAAGACGAACGCCAGATGCAGCGTAACCGGGAGCGGGTGCGGGAACACAGCCTTCACCAGCTACCTGCTAAAGAAAAAACAGCACGGGAAACTCCGGTGCTTAACCCGGCGTCAGCTAACTAGCCAACAAGTACAGCTCAATGCTAATGAAGTTTAGCTCAATGCTAATGAAGTTTAGCTCAATGCTAATGAAGTTTAGCTCAATGCTAATGAAGTTTGGCCCAACGCCGCGGCCAAAACAAGTACAAAAGCACAGCAAGGGCAACTCCTGGGAGAGGGAGCGAAAACACCTCCGTCACCAAAAGACTCAAGCCCAAAGCAAACAGACATAAATCAGGACAACTAGGCTGGGAGAGGGAGTGGAAACACTACCATCACCAACCAAGCCGACACCAACCTGTCCGAACGAAGTCTCTGCGCAGCCAGCCACAGCTCCTGGAGGACGGGTAATCCCGCGGCCCCGACTGGATGAGTCGCGAAGCTGCACGCAGCCAGCTGTTTGCAGAGAATCCTTGACAAATGTTCCAAACGAACGAACGCTGTAGGCTACAAAAAATGTAGCCAAGGTACTCTCGCGCAGCGAGAAGATGAAAAGGAACAGATCCTCTGTCGAAACCGGCTGATATAGCCGGTGTCACGTGGGTCACAGGTGACTTTGTTGTTATTGGTACTCGAGCTGCGCATGCGCGCGATGGACATATCCAGTGCTAAAGCACCGTCTCTGGCGGTCAGTAGGGACGAAATAGAACCATGCTCGTATCTACAACCTATAGAAAAGCAAAACGGCGTCAGTTTAGACGTAATTCTGTCCTCCTGCTTACCGCATAATTTATGAGAAAACATCTCATAACATTAACACAATATATTCGAGGTGGTTTTAAATAACATATCTGTATTTATTTATTTATCCAAGTTATGTTTTTGTGTGCACTGAGGAGTCTCAAACAGGCGTTTGTTTAATCATTTTAAGATTGGCTTTAATCAATGTTTGAAAATGAATTATTCATATATGATAAATGAGGTAACATTTTGTTTATGTTATTATTTCCACATGTTTGTCTCCATTCTTCATTCTGCCAACCCGGTGTCGCAGTTTCTCGTCTCTCCCGTTTTTGTGCTTAGTGCGTACGCATGGGTTAGAGTTTACGTGGAGGACCGCACATTTTCCCGTCAAGTTAGTATTTTATAAATCGCAAACATTGCGTAGAAACTGGCGTACGCCATTTTTTGAGCGTATATCCCTTTTATAAATGAGGCCCCTGATGAGGGTTCAAAGAGCCAGGTTGCGGTCGGAAAATACAAAAATCAGCTCCTAACGTCTAACCCTATCGTCTATTCCTTGACCTCTGAGTGAAACGTCACAATTATGTGAAATATAATCAAGTGTTAAATCAGACATTAGTTCCACCTGGAGTAAATCCACAAGCTACCCTGCAGTATACCAAGTCATTCAGACTAGCTGCACCTTTACCAGCTTTGAGAACACTTTCATGATCAATCATTATAAAACATATGATATATATTATTCTGAAATGGATCAATCTGCACAACGACTACTTTCACTGTCGCTACTTTCACTATATTTTGATGATAATACTTTTCTACTTTCACTTGAGGAACATTTTGAATGCAGGACTTTTACTGTAACAGAGCATTCCTACACTCTGGTACTTCTACTTTTACTCAAGTACAAGATCTGAGTACTTCTACTTTTACAAGACCTGAGTACTTCTACTTTTACTCAAGTACAAGATCTGAGTACTTCTACTTTTACAAGACCTGAGTACTTCTACTTTTACTCAAGTACAAGATCTGATTACTTCTACTTTTACTCCAGTACAATATCTGAGTACTTCTACTTTTACTCAAGTACAAGATCTGAGTACTTCTACTTTTACTCAAGTACAAGATCTGAGTACTTCTACTTTTACTCAAGTACAACATCTGAATACTTCTACTTTTACTCAAGTACAATATCTGATTACTTCGACAACCTCTGATTAATGGTTGATTTCCAAATGTTCTGTTGCTGCGTGGATGATAAAATAATAGTGTTTGATTGTATTGCCTTACGTATGCAGCTATTTGCCTGTGTTTAGAAACATAATTAAACATACTATGGACACACATTCAAACCATTTTCTAAACATTGCAGATGTTGTTGTAGAAAACTACAACAATAATTTGATGTATGATGATATCATGGAACCTGGAATTTGAACACACACCACTTAACAATAAACAATAAACGACTGAACTGCTGTCCACTTTAGGGTAGGGCCCTTAAAGCATCCAGTGCTGCAGACAGTCCAGCAACCTGGGTATACACTGGCTCCTGATCCCTGCACGTAAGGCATTGGGGAGATGTTATCCTCCACACAGAGCCTGCATCCCACAATGCTTCGGCAGCAGGAGGAAAACATGGGTCCAGTCATTGTGTCTTTAAAAAGAAAAAAGACGGGTTTTTATTTTTTAAATACTGTTTGTTACACTGAGCATTATTCAAAGAGAGGATGAAAACAATACCTCTGCAGATCAAACAGCTAAATGCCTGTTTGACTTCTGGCCTTGGTACTACCAAGTCCTGGCTGGCTGCCACTATGTCAGAAATCTTCCTGGTGAATTCTTCCAGGCCTTGGGATGCATCCAGCAGTTCAAACCGGAGAGACGTGATGTAAGAATTACATATTTATTGTTTACACGTCATATGAATTAAATGATTGCCATGATAATACAACAGGAGAATGTAATGGTGTTTTATTTTTTATTTATCCTTTATTTATCCAGTAATGTCCCATTGAGATACAAGATCTCTTCTTCCAGGGAGTCCTGACCAACACAGCACACAACAAGTATAGAACAAGGGCATTAAACAAAAAAAAACATACAATTCAAATATAAATACAGAAGGCCATTTGTGCAGTGGCAAGAAGCATAATCACATCAGCAATAGCATCAGGTAAAACAGTTACATGTTTCATGAAGGGCTAATCGTAGCATACCTTTAAAAGCATTTACAGTAGGAAGTGCCTCTAGACAAAGTTTTACTTGCAGCGTATTCCATAAAAAGGGAGCATAGTGGGAGAATGCAGCTTTACCAAGCTCTGACTGCATCAAAGGAACATTTAAAAGCATCCCATTTGCTGCTCGTCTGGTATAAAAGGACAGAAGTCTGGAGATATATAAGGGCAGCTTACCTAGCAATGACTTAAGGATAAAAATCAACATGTGTGATTGTCTTCTTTGGTACAGAGAGGACCAACCTAAGGACTGATACAAAGTGCAGTGGTGGGTGCGAGAGCCTGCACCCGTTACAAAACGTATAGCAGTATGGTACGCAGAATCCAGCTTTTTAAGCAGGGAGGGACAGCTGTATTAGCTCGAGAGCGAGAGAAGGTCATGTACTTGGTCTTTTTTGCATTAAGGACCAGTCTTAGCCTTAGCAAGGAGTGTTGCAGTGTATTAAAAGCATCCTGTAGAAGCTCTATGGCCTGAGTTAAAGAGGAAGCCACTGTGTAAACAACTGTATCATCGGCGTATAAATGAAACCGTGCTGGGTTTATCCCATTTCCTAGTTCATTTATAAAGATGGAGAATAAGACGGGGGCCAAAATAGAACCTTGTGGAACACCTTTGTTTACAGTAAGAGCAGCTGAGGTATAATCTTCTACTGAGACACACTGAGTTCTTTCAGATAGATAGTTTTTAAACCAGCTCAAAGCCATTTTGCCAAGACCTATGCAGCCAAGCCTCTGCAGTAGCAATGCATGATCCACAGAATCAAAAGCTTTAGACAGATCAACAAACAATGCTGCACAGTGTTTTTTCTTGTCTAGTGCTTCAATTATGTCATTTGAGACTAGCATAGCCGCTGAAGTAGTACTATGGCCTGATCTGAAGCCTGACTGAGACTCGCTAAGAATATTATGGTCAGTTAGGAACTTTTTCAGTTGTTCGTTTACAAGAGATTCAAAGACTTTGGCCATTACAGACAGTCTGGAAATAGGGCGATAATTATTTAGGTCAGAGGGGTCTCCGCCCTTTAACAAGGGGAGAACCATGGCCGACTTCCATGAGCTAGGTAATTCACCAGCATAAAGACTGAGATTCAAAATAGAGGTTATGGGTTCTGCAATCAGACCTGCAGCAACTTTGAAGAAGAACGGCTCTATCTTGTCTGGGCCTGAAGATTTCTTTACATCTAGGCTCATTAAAGCTTTGTGAACCTGAGAGGTCAAGATGGGGGCAAAGGTGAACAGTTGATCAGGGTCAAGTGGCGGAGGACCTGGCTCTCCTTCTGCAGCGATCATCCCTGAGTTGCTAGAATCAAAGATTGAGCCAGCAGAAATAAAATGATTATTAAAGCTGTCTGCAATATCCATTTTGCCCTTGATTTCACTCTGATTTACCCTTAAGAGATCAGGAAGGCTGTTTGGAGTGATAGAACCTGAGGAGGATTTAACAAGTTTCCAAAACTTTGCAGGGTTATTCAAATTGTCATGTATTGCATTAAGATAGTAGGCATATTTCGAGTTTCTAATCAGCTTAGTGCATTTGTTTCTTAATGTCCTATACAGATTCCAATCTAATGGAATATTCGATTTCTTTGCTTTAGCCCAGGCAGTGTCTCTCTGTCGAATGAGAGAGGATATAGAATCATTAAACCAGGGGTTGTCTTTACCGCTTATCCTAGATGTTCTAAAAGGAGTATGCTTGTCACATATAGCCAAGAAGGTGGATTTAAAATAATTCCATGCTAACTCAACATCGGTCACAAGTGAAACAATGTGTAAATCACTATTAAAAACATCATGTAGAAACGCCTGCTCATCGAAATGTTTGAATCGATCTTACAGGTTCTCACACAAGCAATTGCGCAGTGGTCGCTTATATCATTACAAAACGTGCCTACTGCGGAGAAACGGTGAGGTGCATTTGTAAGAATAACATCAATCAAAGTGGACTTCTCTAAATATTTGTTGGTTTAACCGAGTTGGCGAGTTAACTAGTTGCACCAAACAGAGAGAGTCACAAGTGTCCTTGAAAGAGTTTTGTAAATCCGTTTGCCAGTCCCAGTTTAGGTCTCCGAGTAAAACCATCTCAGATTTAGTCCAGTTATGGAGAAGATTGGAGAGTATATTTGTATAGCTATGTGATGAACATGATGATTCAGCCTCTCTGGAGAGAGACATCAAGCATGCTCATTTCTGACGTGGAGCTAATCTGAAGTAAACATTGATACTGCTTTCTGTTCCTCCATCTTGTGACTGTGTGACTCCCTCTCTGGATATCAGCATGTGAAGGACACTGCTCAGGACCTAGTCTCTGTATGTGATGACTGCTTCCTTCTGAGAGGATCCCACACACATGGATCCTGAGGTTGAAGCTCAAGCCGGTGACGAGTGATTATTAAAAATGTTAAGTATTCAGAATTTTTAGAGAAAAAGTCAGAATTTTGAAAATAAAAGTCAGAATTTTGAGGGAAAAGGCAGAATTGAGACTTTAAAGGGGACCTATCATGCAATATGCACTTTTTGATGTCTTTGATACATACATATGTGTCCCCGGTGCGTCGGGGAACTCACGCAGCGTCAGAAAATAAAACCCTCTCTCTTTTCCTCCGTACCCAAATCTTTTAAAAACGGGTGTACAACGAGCGAATACAGATTCCATCCGAACTGACGTGAAATCGGCGGCGAACCCACAGAGAGTTGCTATCAGAAACAATGCCTGACGTGTTTTGGACGTAATCTCGTCTTTGTTTACATTAGCAAGCCTCGCTAACACTCAGAGCTAACCTGTACTGGAGAGCACGTGTTTAAAAAGCAGGAAGTAAAAAAAAAGGAACTCACCTTGTGATAAACCCGCAAGAGAAAAAGCATTTGAGCTCCATACTGTTTCAGAGATAATCCTTGATGTGGTTTAGAACAGGATGGCGTTTTATCACAGTAGAATTTAACTTTATCTCCGGTAGAATTCTAATCAGGCATTAGCTCCGCCTCCTCTTCTTTCTTTTTTTCAAGCTAAGGACCCAAGATCCGCGTTTCTCTAACAGGGCTTCAATAGAGGGGTTTGAGCAGCGTGAGGCGTGGCTACAACGAGGGATCTGTTTGGGATTTTGAAAAAAAAACTTCACAGACATGTTTTGTAAAGGTACGTAGGTGTGTAGGTATGGCCCTACAATATGTTTCAAATATAGCATGATAGGGTTAGGGTTCCACTTTGAGAAAAAGTCAGAATTTTGAGAAAAAGTCAGAATTTTGAGATTTTCTGAAAAAAGCCAACATTTTGAGAAAAACCTCAGTACTTTGTTCAGGACAGGATGTATGATTACCGAGAAGAACCGGTATTCCTCCATCTTGTGACTGTGTAACTCCCTCTCTTGGATATCAGCATGTGAAGGACGCTGTTCAGGAGATGCTCTGTATGTGAGGACTGCTTCCATTCTGGAGAGGATCACAGATACACGGATACCCTATTCTGCTCATTGTCAGGTTCATTTTAGTATTCATCTCCTCGACTGTGACATGTCTCCATGCTGTAATGTTCAAAAAGCTCTTCTCATACTGTTGGAGCGCTAGCCAATAGGAGCGCAAGTGTAACATCGTGGTGTCCGAAGTAAACAAAGAAGTCTAATGGAGGTGATTCCAGCCTTTTGCAACACACACATTAATAATAGGGCCCATTAAATCATCTGAGTGCACTTCCAGTAATGTCGTGTTTTGATCCGTTCCCACGCGGTTACCCTCCGAGCTGTCAGGCAACGACCCAGTCGAACCATCAGTGTGTGTTCTTTTCGGGACTCCACGTAGTCTCTGTTTTGTTTTTGTTAACCTTACATTTCTGCCTCATTGTATTCTTGTTTCTGTGGTCTTCATTGTAACTGTTTCTTTCTTGTGAGGCACTTCTATTGCTGTGAAAGGTGCTCTACTAAATAAATGTAATATTACTATTCATAGACCAACTGGGGTTAAGTGTCTCGCCGAAGGACATGTAGACGGGAGGCAGCGCTGCAATTAGTGGACACTCTGCTGAGCAATAGCCACCAGCAACGACAAGCCACGTTGGCGGTGCATTTAAAGAGGAGACACCAGTTTAGGGATGTAACCGAATATCCGAATATTCGTTCGTTGGAGTACTATTAGGGTTTCAATTTCGTTTGCTTTTTTTGTTTATTGAAATCTCCAATATCAACGTAAGAGCTGTTGCCTCTTCGGGGGGTGCTAACACTTAGCCATAAACGCTATCGTTTACTTTCTCCGTCTTTAAATGTAGATATGACTTTTCTCCGTTAATCTCCGTCACGTTGTTTCCATTGCAACTACAACTTCCTGTCAACTGCGCTAACTCTCCTTCAAAATAAAAGCATGTCCATACAAAATAGGAAGCCAAATTACACTTAAGACACAACTGCAACGAAAGTAACCAACACAATGCGATATCCTTTTCAATTTCAAAGAACACAAATTGGGATACATTAACAAATAACTATAAAACAACAATACTATAGAATAACAAAATTAATGCCGTGAATACACCGAAATACACGTGTTGAAGCGGTTCGCTGCCGATTACTACCGAATATCGGAAAAATGGTATGCGGGACAGCCCGACACCAGTTAAGGTGCTTCCTTCTCTGTACTGTACAGTCTATCCGTCTACCTGTGTCCTGGTTTGACCGTTTATAACTTCACTTTAATTGTATGGACAATAAACTTAAATGTGCGTACCATTATAGCTTAGTTTTGAATTAAAAAAGGTAAACATTTGAGGTATTTTTTCCTATAAGACGGACATTTCTTAATGGATAATCAGAGTATACGTCAAAGTTTAGTGAGGACGTGTTTTAAAACCATTTATAATATGTAATGGCAGCACATAGGGACACCAGATGCTATTCATTAAACAAAACAGACAATTTGATGATAATTATCTTGATTTTGTTGTCAATTTGATGAAATAACCCTCAATTCTGACATAAAAACCACTTCTAAATGGATTACATTTCACCCAAAGAGAGTAGGAAGGTTAAAAGGTCAGAATCATGTTATATGATATAATGTATGTCTCTGGCTCATAGGCCTCTTTCAAAGCCACATAAAGCCTTGGTTTGCTTCCTTTGAGTGAAACACTGATCGATTTCTACATGTTTGACTGACGAGCATCGAGAAATGCGATGACGCAAAACAAAAAATCCTTTCTATTGAGAAATGAAAACAGCAATTGGCAACAATCAAGTCCCCTGATTGACGTGCCGCCAAAATAAAACTCCTTCCAAAAACAAATGCGAGAACAGCTTGTATTCAACGCCTCCATTTTACTCCAAACAAGATAGCATATCAGTGTTTCACCAGCATCATTCATCCCACACACACACACACACACGACATCACTTGTCCACAGGCCAACATAAATCTCCCTAACAGCATGGAGATAACAAACGGAGAAGGAAATGTGTGTGTACAGTGTGTGTGACGTATTAAAGGGCCAGAAGATCGTAATGATAGCTCACAAATGCAATTATTGGGGGCTTCACTTTAATGGGCAGGTGGACGAGTGAGTCAAAGAGACGGAGAGGAAACACGAGAATACACACGGGAGAAAAGATCAAAGCCTTCACGGCCAATCAAACATGGGATAATCATGTATTTAATCAACGTGAGCAGACAACAACAAAGCACAGAATACAGAGAGGGTTTTTCAAGGTGTCCGTGCTGGTGTGTCTGTAGTTGTAAAAAAGCACGGGGTGATTGATTGGATTATTAGTGCTTACAGGAAAGTGACACGTGCAGAACGAGGTGCGCCATTATTCTTGGTTAGAAAAATTGACTAATGGAATTACGCAAATGAGTGTGTGTACCTGAGCAGGAGTGTGTAACAGCATAAGTGAGAAAACACAGATAAGGAAAAGGCATTTTAATTTCCATGAAAACACAATTAGGAAGATTGTGGTGGCCATTATGTTACTTATACGTTTAGTTCAGCAGGATCACCTCCACATATTAACAGCACTTTATGATTTCTGAAGTAAATAGCTAACGTTGGGCTATAAAGGAACTACAGCACGGTCACATGACCTCACGTCACCACCGCTAAGCTAAAGGCGGCTAATGTTGGGCTATAAAGGAACTACAGCACGGTCACATGACTTCACGTCACCACCGCTAAGCTAAAGGCGGCTAATGTTGGGCTATAAAGGAACTACAGCACGGTCACATGACTTCACGTCACCACCGCTAACCTAAAGGCGGCTAATGTTGGGCTATAAAGGAACTACAGCACGGTCACGTGACTTCACGTCACCACCGCTAAGCTAAAGGTGGCTAATGTTGGGTTATAAAGGAACTACAGCACGGTCACATGACTTCACGTCACCACCGCTAAGCTAAAGGCGGCTAATGTTGGGCTATAAAGGAACTACAGCACGGTCACATGACTTCACGTCACCACCGCTAAGCTAAAGGAGGCTAATGTTGGGCTATAAAGGAACGACAGCACGGTCACATGACTTCACGTCACCACCGCTAAGCTAAAGGCGGCTAATGTTGGCTGTTTAGTTGTCTCATTCCCCCTTGAAAACAACTCTAAGATCGCTGTCTATGCTTCCTGCCTTGTCTCTCTAACCTCAAGACAGTCACCTCTCTATAAACACAGAAAAGAGTCAAGAAAATTACTTGTGAGGCGATGTTTTGAGTTAATCCAAACATGTGTGATAACCTGTGACCTGAAGGGAATAATGCACGTAGAGCTCCTGGATTTTTAGCATACGTGTTATTTCCCTTCCTGACTCCATCGCTCTCCTGTCTCCCATTAGACGTGGAATCGCTGACACTGGGGGTCTTGAAGCGTGACAGATAAGGTTTTCTCAGAACACACTGCAGCTATATCAGAACGGCTGATGTCTCTGTTTAAAATAGGTCACATAATAGTCACACGGTGATATGATAATGAAGCATATGCAATTCCATGAGCTCTGTTCTTCCTACAGCCTTGAAGTGTTTGCATAACTTACACAAGGTGCCCAGTGGCAGTGGAACTTGGTACAGCTTAAGAGCCTTCCTTTGCACACTCTTGGCTGCAGACAGTCACAAAGAAGCAGGGATTGTTATGTAAAGAAAATGAATGCAGAACATTTAATAATTGGACGCAGCTGCATTGTCCTATTTTTGAAGTTTTCAATGTCCTAGTTTGGCTCCCGTCTGTTCAAAACAACATAAAAATAGTCGATTCAGCTTGATGCAGAATCAAAAAGGACTTCACTCAATAATGTAGTACACTAGTTTCTTGTTGGTCTGCCTTTCGTGGCTCTTTACAAAGGATATGAAGCCAGGTACCACTGTGAGACTTCCAGAGCAAATCCAACAGCATCGGTTGATTCAGCAAAAAAACATATTTTCTAGAGCCGGGACTCGTTTAAAAAAATTATTAATTAGAGGCTTTGTAATTAATGAATCGAAATTAATCACATTTTTAATCAAATATACATATTTGACCTGAGAACAGTGAGAAGCAGTTTCCACATGGATGTGACTCCAGGTGGTCTACAGTCGAGTGCAGTCCAGTGAGCCAGGGAGCTGGTTATCCTCTCAGACGTGGACTCACTTATCCTGGCCCTGAAACCAGTCGTCTGGTTGAGTGTGGGTTGGGTCAGGGTGTGGTTCCTTGCACTCGGAGTCGGGCTAACGTCCACGCTAGCTGCTACATGCTAGCTGCTACATGCTAGCTGCTACATGCTAGCTGCTACATGCTAGCTGCTACATGCTTTGCATTTAGGTGATACTTTAGGCTCGATGAGCTGCGGTGATATGCGGTGCTCTTATCGACGCTTCCATCCGTCCGTTTTTTTAAAACAAAATGTCCCATCCACGGGGCCGACCGAAGCGGTCTCATCAGCTTGTTCGTTCATGTTTGACTATTGTTCACCGAGGTTTGTTGTTGTTTGAAGTCCCATGCTGAAGTCATGAACGTTAGTTGGTGCTCCAGTATAATCGGTACGCCTGAAACTCATCCAGTGAGAAACGTTCCGCTGTGCAAAAATAAGTGCGATTAAAGTGCGATTAAAATGCGTTAATTTTTTTAACGCGTTAATTTTTGTGTAATTAATTCATCTTAATTAACGCGTTAAAGTCCCGGCCCTAATATTTTTACTTTCAAGGGACAAATCCCTCGAGTGGCAGTGGACATTATGACTCAGGAGCATATCAAATAGTTTCTCTTTGTTCTAGAGCCACAAAGTCAGGAGAAGGAGGCCATGTGTTCCAGTTTGGTGTGTCCTGATGTATGAATATGGAGGAAAGGGCGAAGCAAGAACCGAATAAATGTGGGAATTGAGCCAAATCACAGTGAAAGATACACTATTTTTTTATACGTATCGTTACGGTTCTGAGTGCAGTTACGGTTTGATTATGATTTCTGTGTGAATGTAGCTGCTATTCCTTTAATACATCTTGGTTGTAAAGCCGTTTCAAGACACCAGACGCATATATACGCTTCTTTGCTTTTCATGCACTTGGGTCCCTCTGCTACAGCCATTTTTCTATTTTCAATTTAAACTTCTATACGTGTACATTGGTTTTCCTTTCTGATTTGGACCCATTTACCAACAAGAGGCTAATGAGGCTACTAAAGTAAAGTAGACTAAAACTAAACTTCATCACCGAACATTAGCTGCCTTTAGCTTAGCAGTGGTGACGTGAAGTCAACCTGGACCACCGTCTTGTTCCAGGTTTGCAGACATTTACATGTATTTTTTGTAAAAGCATAATTCCTGTTTAAGTGTACATGGGATCGAGGAAGTTCTTTGACCACTACTGGTTTATTTGCTCAAAGTGGTCAAAGATTTTGGTAGGGATGCCAGCGATTATTCGAATATTCGTTACAGTCTCCATAATCGAATATTATTTTTAAAAATCGATTTTATTTATATATTTTTTTTAATTATTATTTATGTATTTTTATAGCGTGTGTAGGGGGGGGTCGCGGGGGGGTCGGTCGAATAATCGATTATTATTCGCCAGGGCTGCCGAATAATCGATTTTGATCATGGTCAGTTTCTGGCAACCCTAGATTTTGGTTACAAGCCTAAAATAAGGTCTGTGGTTAAAACCAGCCTGAAGAAATGTAGTTCAACGGCATCAAATATGTCAGTAAATACAAAACTAAGATTTTCATCCACATAACTACACTGTAGCTATTAAGGCTGTACCCGAAAATCCGTTCGTTGGAGTACTATTCGGGTTTCAATTTCGTTATTTATTTTTTCGTTTTTTTGCACTGCAGCTGCCAAATTGAATTTATTGAAAACTCCAATATCAACGTAAGAGCTTGTGCCTCTTCGGGGGGTGCTAACACTTAACCATAAACATTATAATTTACTTTCTCCGTCTTTATATGTAGATATTACTTTTTCACGTTGTTTCCATAGCAACACCAACTTCCTGTCAACAGCGCTAACTCTCCTTCAAAATAAAAGCATGTCCATACAAAATAGGAAGCCAAATTACACTCAAGACATACAACTGCCACGAAAGTGAAACACACAATGCGATATCCTTTTCCATTTCAAAGAACACAAATTGGGTTATATAGATTAACAAATAACTATAAAACAACAATACTGTGTAGAATAACAAAATGAATGCCGTGAATTAACCGAAATACAGGTGTTGAAGCGGTTCGATGCTGATTACTACGCACCCCCCGCGCGGGCCGAATATTCGCTGCTGATTACTACCGAATATCCGGAGCCCGGAAAATGGTATTCGGGACAGCCCTAGTAGCTATGTACGTGTGACAAATAAAAGCCTTGAACCCCAAAGAGCATAATATGGCCTTTTTAAGCAATATATTCAATAACCGGCTCTATTTTTAGAGAAAGATTGAAAATAATGGTACAGAATATAATTTCAAATGTGTTACAGGGCACAGCGGTTGGACTTCTACACAAACCACCTTCCAATCTAACACCTTGTCTTTTGAAATCCTTGCCTTTTACCCTTTTCATCAGAACACCACTTTGTGTAATGGCACCGAACCTTAGCATTGACGACTTTTGCATTATATATAACCGATACGTGTTTCTTTACGCTTCACCAATCCCCCGAAAAAAGACGAGAGGTGTCGCAGAGCAGATGATGTTGTTGGGCTTAATGGTGAAATGGTCTAGCAACCTAAAAGCGTGTTCAGACAGAACGAGAGGCCAATTTTGGAGATGGTGCAATTGCAAAGTCAATGGGGCAAATCATATTTCTCTCACTTCCTGTCTCGCTTTTACATGTCTAATATTGAACACAAAATGAATCTTTAAGAAACAGAACAAGAAGACGGGCTTTAAAAAATGTCCCTCACGTAAAACAAGCTCTGACCTTTCTGTGGAAATCTTCAAATACCAGACTAGAAAAAATACATAATATGTTGTCGTAGTTAATCACGTTCTGTAACATATTAAAATAAGAATACTACATTTATTTTGGGGGGCGCCTTTCATAACACCCAAGGACACCTTACAGGGTTACAGATTTACAAATTAAAACAGTCGATTTAGTGAAGTATCAGCCGGGGTAAGACAAACAACAGGAAATTGACCACAGAAGGACACAAAAGGACACAAAAGGACACAAAGGGACACAAAAGGACACAGGGTACAGATTATAGAGAAAATGCCAGTTTGAACAGGTGGGTTTTGAGTTGGGTTTTGAATGTCGTTATGAAATCAGACTGTCGGATGCGTCGTGGCAGGGTGCTCCAGAGTCTGGGAGCCGAGCAGCTGAACGCTCGAGCACCCATGGTGCTGAGGCGAGAGCTTGGGACGGTGAGAAGTCCTACGGACGAAGAGTGGAGGGTGCGGGAGGGGGTGTACTCCTGAAGGAGGTCAGAGATGTAGATGGGGGCAAGGTTATGGACAGCTTTGTATATGAGTAGAATGTTTTTGTAATCAATACGGTAGCGTACAGGAAGCCAGTGTAGCTGAGTGAGAATGTGGGGGATGTGGTCGGATGAGTTGGTGCAGGGTTCTGGATTATTTGCAGTCTATTGAGGAGCTTGATGGGAAGGCCAGTCAGAAGCAGTAATCAATCCGGGATGTGACGAATGAGTGGACCAGGATTTCCGTGCTGGGTTGGGCCAGAGATGAGCGGAGTCTGGAGATGTCCCGAAGATGAAAGCAGGCGGATACCCAGAAGAAAACACCCGTGAAAGACAGATATTCCCTCGCATAAAGAACACTAATCATGCTCCATCACTAAAAGATGAACCGAGCAATTAACACAGCAGAACAAAAGGGCAGAAAACAAAGATGTTGCTTTATTAAATCCCCCCGTCTCAAATCATCTACCAATCAAAGCCCAGTGCGATGTAACAAGGTTGAAAGGGCGTGTCAATCACAGCTCGAGGGGTTAAAAAAAAAAAACATAATTGCTTCATTATGCATCCATATAACAGCGTGCAGTAAAGAAGCTGATTATATCCCATTATGGATGCCAAGGGATGCAATAAAACCAGCTAAACTCATAAGGTAAGGCTGATAGTGTATCGTCGGATTAAGAATCAAGAAAAAGCAACAAGGCAAAGGAAATGTGGGAAATGTTTGTCCAGCATTTGTTTCCAAATGATGTGTGAAACAACCCAACAAAGAGTTTCCCAGATGGCTTTTCTTCCATTTGAGCCAGACGTGCTTCAATGGGCCTCAAATAAGAACGTTTAAAGTCCTCACCAAACACAAACACGCTCTTGCTAAAGGGATTTGAACACATTTGTCCAACACACAGCATAGTGCCATGGGCGACTACACACACGCTGGACCTGGCAGATAAAGAAAGCCTCTCTCTGAACTGCATGGTCCGATGCTTTGACTAGATATTTTCTCAACGCAGCACGGACCCTGGCCTCGGTTATGGAGTCCTGCTGAGCAGCTGATATGAGGATAGAGAAATGAGTGTCCTGATGTGAGAGAAGCAAGACAGTCCTGGAGTCGCCTGCCTGATGATTGAATAGGGAATGACTCGCAATTTGTACAACAAGGTTTTGTAATTTCTTCCTAGGTAATGGAAATAGGTGATGCATCAGTCGAACAGACAGAAAAATACATCCCATCCAGGTACTTTCCCTCTACAGCACATGTGTCAAACTCGAGGCCCGGGGGCCAAATCAGGCCCGTGGTGGATTTAATTTCGGCCCGCAGGATAATTTGTAATTCCTATTAGATCTGGCCCGCTGGTATATTGCACGCCTTCCCTCCATCCTGAGGGTCTCCTCCGCTCAGAGCCGGACCCCAAACATTGATGACCTTGCCCCCGAGATGAGACGCCAAGTGTCTGATCTAGCATCCCAGAGCAGCACACTGAGTTCAATGGATGCTTCCTTCTGCACTTTCTCTCACGACAACAGGACATGTTTGGTTTCTCTCTGAGGGGAATAGTTTTGTTGAAGCTGTGGGAAAATGTACTCATAAGAAGTGACTCTGGAGAAGCTGCAGATCGAGCCATAAGAAATGAATGCAGCTGATTATTTAATGTTTTTATAGGCAATAATTTAAGCTTTGTTAGTTCCAGGTTTAATATGTGCAATAAGTTCATTTCAATACGTTCTGCAGTAAACATTGAACCAGTCCGGCCCTCGACTAGCACCCATTTTTTAATGTTGGCCCACTGTGTGTTTGAGTTTGAGCCCCCTGCTCTACGTCATGGCAGGTGGTAAATACAGATTCAGAGGTCTTTACAAACCACCTCAGCAACAATTGAGAAGAACATGCACGTTTAAATCGACAAGGACCTTTACAACGAGATAACTACCTTCCGCTACGGCACAAAACCTTAAGATGTTCATTAAAGAATGCTTAAATCTATATCTTCTCGTTCTGTATTTCTAGTATGAACTTCTTAAAACAAGCGATTAAAAGGTAGCAAAGTTTTAAAGCTTCTGAAAAATAACCATTCTGTTGGTTTAAGTCGATGTGTCAAGTTAAACGATTGAGTCTTTCTTCCCTGGTAACCATGACGAACCATCCCAGTCCTTCACTGCTGCGAGGCCTCCATTCAGCAGACATGGTAAACAGTACAGATGTCATGTGTTTGCCGTGCCCTGGTCATTGTACTGCTGTCCGTTCGGATAAGTATCTCCGGTAAAGCGTGGACAGGAAACTCAGACCTGGTGATATATGCTGTAGAACAAGATGCAACACTTCCCCCGATCACCATGTGTTGTTATGGCGACGGTAGTGGGCTACAGAGGGATAATAAGGCACTGTGTTTCAAATCGAGTGCGAGCCGACACCCTGCGAGTACAGGCGATCTTCACGGGTATTATCCGAGGACACCAAGTGAGAGTTTTAATA